>NW_022589725.1:10359421-10507544 GCF_004348235.1 Phoca vitulina
CAGTCACCCCATCCCTCCCACCCCACCCCCCACTCCAGCAACCCTCAGTTTGTTTCCTGAGATTAAGAATTCCTCATATCAGTGAGGTCATATGATACATGTCTTTCTCTGTTTGACTTATTTCGCTCAGCATAATACCCTCCAGTTCCATCCACGTCGTTGCAAATGGCCATACCTCAGTTTCTTTATCCATTTGAGATAATGGCAATATTCTTAGGTCATTCATTGGGTGGTGATTGTGAGCTTTAAATGAGTTTATATATGTAAAGTACCTAGAAAAGTGCCCAGCACATATCAAGTGCTCATAAGTATTACTAATAATTGCTATGAGGAACCTGTGCATTGTACAGGGTAAATTATTTGTAAAGATCCTATTAGAATAGCTGAGTTTAAACTAGAATCCAGATCTTTGGCTCCTAGTACTGTAGTTTATGTGTTTTTTTTAAAATTAATTAATTTTTATTTATTTATCTTTTAGAGTGTGTGCACATGTGTGTGCACATGAGCGAGGGTGGGGTGTGGGGGGCAGAGGGAGAGGGAGAGAATCTCAAGCAGGTTCCATGCTCAGCATGGAGCCTGAAGTGGGGCTCGCTCTCATCACCCTGAGATCATGACCTGAGCCGAAATCAAGAGTCTGATGCTTAATCTACTGAGCCCCTGGCAAAGTGTTTTTAAACAATTTATGTATCCAGTCCTCATTGTGGCCCTATAAAGCCTATAGGTCAAGTAGAAAGAAACCCTTGGATCCCTCAAAGTTGGTTCTTAGAATAGAGATCTCCAGTACTGTGTACATGAATGTCATTTATACAGTGGAATGTATTTCAGGTTTGTAAAATAAAGCAGGCTTTTCATTTACAAAATGGAGCTTTTCTTTTCCCCAGCCTAGTCTTTTACTTTGGCCGAGGCCTTTCTGAGGTCATTTAATACCAGAGGGGAAAACTGAACTTCAGTCATAACTCTAACAGCCATTTAATCCTCCTCTTTTGTTTTGGAAATCAAATTGGCCTGCTGTGTTTTCTCACCCTAAAAATTTCAGCCCTAGGTTCTTCATCCTTTTGAGGATGATAATGATCCACACGGCTTACTATAAAGGGATTCTGTAAAGATCAGACAAGTCAGTGTTTACAAAAAGGCATTGCAAACTCTTGTTTAAATGATAACCTAATTGTAAAATGCCTGAAGTCTGCTTATTTTGTTACTTTCCTGAGAGGGAACCATGTCCCCCTTTTTGAGTCAGCCATTACTAGAGTTGTTTTGGTTCATGGATCAGGAATAGGCAGGGGTTCATCTTATCCTTAGAGAGATGAGCATGGGGAGGTTTGGTCCTGGTCCTATTTTGGAAGTTTTCTTTTTTTCTTAAAATAAATTTTATTTATTTATTTGATGGGGCTCCTGGGTGGCTCAGTCATTAAGCGTCTGCCTTTGGCTCAGGTCATGATCCCAGGGTTCTGGGATCGAGCCCCGCATAGGGCTCCCTGCTTGGCGGGAGGCCTGCTTCTCCCTCTCCCACTCCCCCTGCTTGTGTTCCCTCTCTCGCTGTGTCTCTCTCTGTCAAATAAATAAATAAAATCTTAAAAAAAAAAGATTTTATTTATTTGACAGAGAGAGAGCATGAGCGGAGAGAGGGGCAGAGGGAGAGGGAGAAGCAGACTCCCAGCTGAGCAGGGAGCCCGACACCGCACTCGATCCCAGGACCCTGGGATCATGACCGGAGCCGAAGGCAGACGCTTAACTGAATGAGCCACCCAGGCGCCCCGGAAGTTCTCTTTTCATGTACCCTGTTCTGGCAGGATTTCTACACTTCTATACATGGAGTTGGATATAATTCTTGACAGACATTTTTTTCTTTCTCTAGAGGAACCGGATTAACATTTCCCAGTGGGTTCCAGTATGCAGCCAATTGGTACCTGTGTCTTCTACACAGGGACAGTGGGGCAGGGCTCTGTCTGGTACTTTCCAGGTAAGGTTTGTTGTTCCTTTGCTTGGTATGAAAACCTTGGTGTTTATTTGCAAATGTCATATATTTATAGTTATATATAGATTAACCAAACAAATTGTGTGATGGAAGAACCTCATGAGACCACTTCTGGGTCTCTGTGGTGCCAGCTCAGGACTGATTCCCACAGTATGGTGTCTAGGGCGTTGCTTCTAAATACCCCAGCAGTGGAACTTAGCCTAGGATACCATGCTACAGTCTGATGATTTTTACGTTGGGAATGTTTCCAGATATTCGTCTCAGAGTTAACTTCAGTTTTCTTTTTGTAGCCACATTGTGCCACTTTTACTTGGGGTAAGAAATGTTTCTTCCTTTTTTTTTTTCTTTTTCTTTTTATGAACACAAAATCCAAAGGAACAATTATTTGAGGCCTTAGTTTACCACTGACCACATGATTCATTACCTTGGACCCTCCTTGAGAGTTTTTTCTCCTGATTTTTGTTAATTATACAAATAATTTAGTAATAAAGGAAATAAAAATCATCCATGACCTCAAACGTGAAAACATCTGCTGGTTTTTTTTCCAGTCCTTATGTGTGTGTGTGTGTACTAATTTTTTCCTTAGATACCTTAACAAATATCCACAGAATTTTTTTTTCTGGTGCGTTTTCACTTATTAGAGCAGACATTATTCATGTTAGATAGATTGCATAATTAAATTTTTTAATGGCTACGTGTTATTCTATTGACTTAGGCTTTGTTTGATACTAAAATTATTTCCAATATTTTTTTGCCATTATAGGCTTTAATATAGTTACCATTTTCTTGATAAATAGTTTTTAAAATTTTTAATTATTTATTAAAGATAAGTTACTAGGAGGGTATACCCTGGGTCAATGAGCATGAGCAGTTTCTCTCTCCATAAGGTTGTTTTAATTTATAGTGCCACCAGCAATGTATATATAACTAGTCTTTCATTATTAACTCCCCTGAATTGGGTGTTTTAAAAAAAATTAACTGGGTAGAAAATGTTACCTTGTTTTGCTTTGTTTTTTGTTTTTTTTTAAAGATTTTACTTCTTTGACAGAGACACAGAGAGAGAGGGAACACAAACAGGGGGAGTGGGAGAGGGAGAAGCAGGCTTCCCACGGAGCAGGGAGCCCGATGTGGGGCTTGATCCCAGGACCCTGGGACCATGACTTGAGCCGAAGGCAGATACTTAACGACTGAGCCACCCAGGTGCTCCCCCCCACCTTGTTTTGCTTTGTATTTCTCTGTTTATCTGTCAGGGCTAAACATTTTTCTATGTTTATCAGTCATATTCTAGTTTGTAAAAATCATAAACTTGTATCATTTCTCCATTTATCTATGGGAATTTATTTTTCTTACTAATTTATATGAATTCCTTCTGTAGCCACTAACTTCTTTTTCATATTTGATGCAATTAAAAATATTTTTGATATAAAATTGTGTTACATAATTTATGTAAATATACTATACCAAAATGATTTAAAATAGTGTAATTCCCTCTAAGTAGTATGTAAGCCTTGCCCTTCTTTTTTTTTTTTTTTTTAAGATTTTATTTATTTATTTGAGACAGAGCAAAAGTGAGAGAGATCACAGAGGGAGAGGGAGAAGCAGACTCCCCACTGAGCAGAGAGCCAGATGTGGGACTCGATCCCAGGACCCCGGGATCATGACCTGAGCTGAAGGCAGACGCTTAACCGACTGAGTCACCCAGGCGCCTCAAGCCGTGCCCTTCTGAGGATGTTTTGTTTGTGCCTGTACTTCCTGGGCTTCTCACTCACCCTGGCCCAGAGTAGGCACTAAATATATGTTGAATGAGTAAAGAATATGTCTGTACAGAGGAGGCATTCTACTTTGTGTAGTCATGCAGCTATTTCTTTTCAGAGTTGGGGTGTGTTCTATGCATTTATGCATTGGAAACTTTTAATGGAATTTATCATAGAGTTCTAAGTCATTTGTTTTTGTGCATACATAGGTGGTGGAGGGGGAAACTCATCATGTGACTCAGACTTGTGCCTTGTTCTGTGAATCAATAAACATTTCTTGAGTACCTAATATGTACCAGGTACCATATTAGGTTCTGGGACAGCATTAAAGCAAATCATCCATGTAAATAACTTAAGGGTGGCTTATCTCATGCTGACAAAATGTAATTTTAGCCAATGTAAATAAACTGGACATTTTGTCGTATTGACAAAATGTGCCTCATTGACACATTTTCCCACTTTGAGGACCCCTGGTTGGAACTCTGGTTTTCCTCAGGTACATGTCTGACAGGGAGACAGATTTAGCTCAGAATGGAGAAGAACTTTGTGTTAATTAGAATTGTGGGGTCATGGAATGTGTGGCCTGCATTTTTTTTTTTTTTTAAGATTTTATTTATTCATTTGAGACACAGAGATACAGAGAGAGAGAGAGCATGAGCAGGGAGAGAGGCAGAGGGAGAGGGAGAAGCAGGCTCCCCACTGAGCCAGGAGCCCGACGTGGGGCTTGATCCCAGGACCCTGGAATCATGGCCTGAGCCGAAGGCAGACGCTTAATCGTCTGAGCCACCCAGGCGCCCCTGCATTTTGACATAGTAAATTTCCTGTTACTGGAAGTATTCAGGCAATGATTGAAAGACTATATGTTAAGGACATGACATAAAAGAATTCTTCATTGGTTGAGTGATAGTATCAGATGATCTCCAAAGTAATGTCCAATGCTATAATCCTGTTACCATTTTCAAAAAGCTAGGGACATTGTATTCTCATCTCTGTCTTTCCTAAATAACCTTTTGAAGTTCTGTCATACTTTGATGAGTCTACTTTAAAAACATTTTTTTTAGGGGCACCTGGGTGGCTCAGTAGGTTAAGAGTCTGCCTTTGGCTCAGGTCGTGATCCTGGGGTCCTGGGATTGAGCCCCGTGTCGGGCTCCCTGCTGAGCAGGGAGCCTGCTTCTTTGTCTCCCTCTGCCTCTGCCCCCCACTATGTTCTCACTCATTCTGCTCTCTCTCAAATAAATAAATAAATAAATCTTAAAAAAAAAAAAAACGAAACAGGGCGCCTGGGTGGCTCAGTCGGTTAAGCGTCTGCCTTTGGCTCAGGTCATGATCCCAGAGTCCTGGGATCGAGCCCTACGTCGGGCTCCCTGCTCAGTGGGGAGCCTGCTTCTCCCCTGCCTGCTGCTGCCCCTGCTTGTGCTCTCTCCCTCTCTCCCACTCTGTCTGTGTCAAATAAATAAAAAATCTTAAAAAAACCCCCAAACAATAAAAACTCTTTTAAATTTTGAAATAAATTATACTTACAGAAAAATTGTAAAAACAGTAGGGTTCCCATATACCTTTCGCCCAGTTTTCTCTAATGCTAATATCTTCTATAGCCATAGTGCAATTATTGAAACTAGGAAATTAACACTGATATAATACTATTAACTAATCTATGTAACTTAGTCCAATTTTACCAGTCTTTTTTCCACTAATGTCCTTTTTTTGGTTCTTCAATTTGAGTTTGTTTAATATTTTCTTATAATTAGGTTATGCAGTTTTGGCTAAAGTGATGTTCCCTTCTCAGTGCATAATTACAGGGGATGTATGATGCCAATATGTATTGTTACTGGTGATGTTAACTTTGATTACTTGATTATTAAATTGGTGTCTGTCAGGTTTCCCTACTATAAACTTACTATTTTCCCCTTTGTAATTAATAAGTACCTTGTGAGAAGATACTTAGAATCTATGCAGATATCCTGTTTCTCAGCATACTTCTGCTCACTACTTTTAACACCCACCAGTGGTTCTTTTTTTAAGATATATAATATTAATTAATTAATTATTTTAAAAGTAGGGGCGCCTAGGTGGCTCAGTTGTTAGCACCCCTACTTTTAAAATAATAAATAAATAAATAAATAAATAAATAAATAAATAAATAAATAAAAGTTGTATTAATAAAAGTATTAATAAATAAATAAAAGTTGTAGTTAGAAAAAACACATAGCATTAAATTTACTATGTTAACCATTTTTATGTATATAGTTTAGTAGTGTAAAGTATATTCACATTGTTTTTATTTTTTTAAAAGATTTTATTTATTTATTTGATAGAGAGAGACACAGAGAGAGAGGGAACACAAGCAGGGGGAGTGGGAGAGGGAGAAGCAGGCTTCCCGCTGGAGCGGGGAGCCCGATGCTGGGCTCAATCCCAGGAACCTGGGACCATGACCCGAGCCGAAGACAGGTGCTTAACGACTGAGCCACCCAGGCGCCCCGTATATTCACATTGTTGTACAATAGATCTCTAGAACTTTTTCATCTTGCTAAAATGAAATTCTATACCCATTAAACACTAATTCACCCCACCCCACCTCTGGCAACCACATTTCTACTTTCTGTTTCTATGATTTAGACTATTTTGGATACTACATATGAGTGGAATCATATAGTATTTGTCCCTTTGTGACTTATGTTGCTTAGCATAATGTCCTTAAGGTTCATCCATATTGTAGCATGTGACAGGATTTCACTTTTTAAAGGCTGTGTAATTTTCCATTGTATGTATATACCACATTTGCTTTATCCATTTTGATGGACATTTGGGTTGCTTCCACATCTTGGCTATTGTGAATAATGCTGCAGTGATATAGTGTGCAAATATCTCTTCAAGGTCTTGCTTTAAATTCTTTTGGATGTATACCCAGAAGTGAGATTACTGCATTATGTGGTAATTCTATTGATGGTTCTTGACTGCAATAATCATTACTGTGGTGTTTGTATAATGATGATTTTCTATTTCCATCATGACTATTATATTTATGCTTGGAATTCTACTGTTAGGAAGAGTTGTTACTTCTCCATTTATTTATTCAATTATTTATATCAGTATGAGCTCATGGATATTTATTTCCCTCTATGAGTTGTAATTCATCTTGCATATTATTAATTTTGTTGATCAAATTGTCCCAGGTTTGGCTCTTAGGAACTCCTTCAAGTTCCTTTCTACATGCTTTCATCATTTTTGAACATTCTTTGTTTCCTAGCACCACAAGATGTTTCAAGTTCATGTTGTATTTTCTTTCCTTTAGCCCTAGATTCAGCAATTTCTTTAAGGAGCCCTGGTTCCTTTAACTGGAGAATGGTATTTGGTGTGTTTAGAAATTAAGATATTTGTGTTCAGTGTGCAGACCATATGTCATTGACCTCTACTTAAGTTTTTGAAAGCAGCTTGATATAGGGGAAAGAAGATAGCTCTGAATATATGTTTAATCCCTCAGTGAACTTTTCTTCTTTGGGCCTTAGTGTCCTCATTTCTTTTTTTTTTTTTTTTTAAGATTTTATTTATTTATTTGACGGAGAGAGACACAGCGAGAGAGGGAATGCAAGCAGGGGGAGTGGGAGAGGGAGGAGCAGGGAGCCCGATGTGGGGCTCGATCCCAGGACCCTGGGATCACGACCTGAGCCGAAGGCAGACGCTTAATGACTGAGCCACCCAGGCGCCCCTAGTGTCCTCATTTCTAAAATGGGAGAAAATAGTATCAACTTTGTAGAGTTGTTGTGAGATAATTTAAGTAAAATGTCAAGCATATAGGTGCAGGGTATATAGGAGATCTTCAGTAAATTGTAATTGCTGTTTTTTTTGCTGTCTGTATGTTCATGCTACTTGGGTAAGTTTTATCCTCACTGTATAAATTGAAACTTAAAAAAAAAAAATTGTCCTAAAACTACCTCAAGTTGCAAGCTTTCCCTGGGTCTTAGTTTCCTCATCTGTGAAATGAAAAGGTTGGACTTAGATCTATGAGATTTTTTCCAGCTCAACTGTTGTTATTCTGAGTTACTCCTTAGTTCTTCAGTTGCTTTTTCTCCAAGCTCAACAGCCTCAATTCATTTTAACCTTTCCACTAGGACTTTTTATTCATCTCTTTGATCATTCCTGTGGTTCTTTTCTGGACCTTCTCCAGATTATCCTTCTATTTAAAAAAACAAACAAGCAAACACAACAACAACAACAACAAAAACCATTGGAAAAAAATCCACCTAAGTTTTATTGAGTGCTGACTCCATGCCCAGAATGATATTGAGCAATGGATGGAAGATAAAAGAAGTATAAGATAGACTGTGCCCTGGGAGAGCTTATAGTTTTGCTAAAAGGATCAGTTAGGTACACTGTGATATTCCCGAATTGCTGGAGTCCTTCCTTCCTTCCTTCCTTTTCTTCCTTTTTTCTTTTTTCCTTTCTCTTCCCTTCCCCACCCCGCCCCTCCCTTCCCTTCCTCCCTCTTTCTTTCTTTCAGATCAGGGAGGTCTCTTTACTTTCAGAACCTTTCTGAAAGCAAAAGAAAAAAATAAGGGTCAAATCTTATATTTATTTTAATGAGGGGCTGCCTGCAAAAGAGCTTATCATTGGAGTTGTCTGGAATAGGTCTTTGCATTTATGTTATGCCTTATAGCTTGCTTATTTTTTCATGTACACTGTTTTATTTGGTTCTCAAAACAAATTTATGACAAGCAGAGCTGGTTGTTCTGCTTCTGTGCTTTTCTATTCTACTGTGCTTCCTCCACTTTGACTTCTTACCTTCTCTATTCTGCCCACTTCTTAAGGCTTCTTTGTGAAGTCTTTTTGGATGACTATGCAATTCTTTTCCCCTCCAAATTTCTATAGCTTACACTGTTTATTACACACCTTTAAGCATTTTTGTACATTTTATTGAAGTATAATAAAAATATAGATAAGGCATAAATCATAAGTGTACAGGTCAATGAATCATTACAAAGTGAACTAACCAGCACCCAGATCAAGAAATAGAACCCAGGAAGCTCCTTGAGCCCCCAGTCACTACCCATAGCCAAGGTTAACTGCAGTCTTCACTTTGAATATCATAAAATAGTTTTGCCTTTTAAACATACAGTATGTACTCTGTATGTACAGTATGTCTGCTTCATCAGTATTGCTTTGTGTAGTAATAGTTTATTCATTCTTATTGTTGTGTAGCATTTTATTATATAAATATACCATGACTCATTTACGTATCTATTGATGGGATTTATATTGTTTCCAATTTGAGCTGTTAATAATAGTGCTGCTATGAACATTCTTTTTTTTTTTTTTTTTGCTATGAACATTCTTAAAAATGGTTTTTGGTAAACATATGTACACTTTTCTGTTGGTGTATATACTTAGAAGTGGAATTGCTGAGTTTTATAGAATGTGCATACATTCAGCTTATGTAGATACCGCCAAGTAATTTTCCGAAGTGATTGTACCATTTTACACTCCCACCAGCAATGTATGAGAGTTCTGGTTGCTCTGCCTCTTCGCTAACACTTCTGTGTATGTGTGTGTGGGGGGGGTACATGATCTTTAACCATTTTATTTATTTTTATTTTTTATTTTTATTTTTTTAAGATTTATTTATGAGCGAGCGAGAGAGAGAGAGCATAAACAAGGGGAGGGGCAGAGGGAGAGGGAGAGAGAGAATCTCCAGCAGACTCCCACTGAATGCCGAGTCCCGATGCGGGGCTTGATCCCATGACTCTGAGATCATGACGTGAGCTGATCAAGAGTTGGATGTTTAACTGACTGAGCCACCCAGGCACCCCTTTAACCATTTTAAAATGTGATATTTGGTTCCGTTTCTTGTGTAGTGAGTCTTCTTTCTGTTCTCCGTAAGACTATGAGCTGCTTGAGGATAGGAATTGTTTGTATCCTAAAACCTCACGCAAAGGCTTGCATATTGTGGGCGTTTAATAAAGTTTGGGTGAATGAAGCATGTATACATAGCGTGTATATAATTAAAGACAGAGGAAATAATAAGAAATAACCATATAAGTGGTTGGGTTTGTTCATTCAACAAATATTTGAATGTTTCCCATATCTAACACACTGTATTTGATTCTGGTAATATGCCTGGTTTCTACCCTCATGGTTCTTTTTGGTAGTGGTGATAGAAAATAAGCAAGTTTCATAAATATATAATTGTACATTATAATGAGTACTATGAATGAAATGAACAGGCTACTGCTGTGATAGAGAATAATGGGATGATAAACTGTTTTAGATAAAATGGTCAGAGAAGGCCTCTTTGAAAAAGTGACATTTGAGTATTTCAGGGTATTTTTTTTTCTTTTACAAAAAGTTGTTTATTGGTATCTTTTCATTTTAAAGAAAGGAAAAATTGATGTCTTTAAAGGTCAAGGGAATCTTTTTTGGGGGGCAAGAACAACAAATAGTAAATGTGTATATTTATAGATATGTGTAGGTATGGGGAAACTAGGTGGTGTTCTTGGTACTATATACCTAGTTACTTCAGTATTTCAAAGAGTGTTAAATGTTAACTCATGAATAATGGTAGGACAGAAATATAGCAGTTGGTGAGACAATCACACAGGAATCCATTGGTTACTCCTGGAGCTATGGGAGAAGAGAAGGATCATGTAATCTAGTAAAAGAGAATTTGTGCCAAAGCACAGCTAGTTGAAATTGTTGCCGGTTGTTCTTTGAACCTGTTTGAGTGCTTTGTGTTCTAGATAAACCATTATATTGATGTATGTAATGTAATGGGAGGTGTTCTGTGTTTAGTCTGTTTTACAAAGCCTCCTTAATACCTATGAATTAAAGTGTAAGTGTCCTTGGGACTGACAAGGAAAATCCTAACTAATTTTTTAATATCCTTATTTGGAAAGAAAAGTACATGGTAACTCTAAATTAGAAATTCTGTTTTTCCCTCATTAGGATTAAAGAAAAAAATCATTTTCATTTCATGTTTTCCCTCTCTTCTTGGAATAAACCAGAATTGAAGGGGTAACCCTCCTTCTGCTCCCTCACCCCTTTTTAGTAAAGGTAATAGAACATTACTGAGAATTTGGAAACTATTCCTAAATTCATCCATAGTTCTACTACCTTAACAAAATAACTCTTTAATTTCTGTATGTTTCTAGAGATGCCCATATGCATTCATGTTTTTACCTATAATTTTATACATTTAAGTGTTTTCATGTTGCCAGAATAATGAGCTTTAATGTAAACTATGGACTTTGGGTGATAATGATGTGTCAGGGTAGGTTCATCTATTGTAAGAAATGTCCTGTTCTGCTGGGGAATGTTGATATTGGAGGATGTGAGTGTATGAAGAAGGGGTTTATGGGAGTTCTCTGTACTTCCTGCTCAGCATTGCTGTGAACATAAAATGGTTTTAAAAAATAAAGTGTATTAAAAAAATCTCAATGACTATCTGATTTTCCATTGAGTGACTTTACTGTAATTTAACCATCTTATTGGACTCCCTTCCCCCCCTCCCCAGTTTTCACTCTTGTGAATAATGCTACAGTGAGGCTCTCTTACATGAAATTTTTTCCCTTGGGAATTTATTTTCAAAACTATGTTTATTGGTCTTGATTTTAATACCAACCTAATAGTGTTATGGTGAGTATTAAAGAAGGCAATATATGTAAGGCACTTAGCATAGTACGTGGCACATGAAAATTGTAAATAATGGCTGTTTTATTACCAAAGTACATTCAAGTGCAATGGGAACATAAAAGGAAGGCAATTCTGATCTGAACAACAATGATGTTGGTGATTATGGTGAGGATGGAAGCTTCTGTTTATTGAGTATTTTGTGAAAGGTACTTTACATGTGTTATCTTCTTCAGTCCTCCCTACAACTGAGGTTCGGTAAGTTGCTCATGGCCACCCAGCTTATATGTGGCAGAAGCAGGCTTTAAACTTAAAATTGACTGTTAAGAGTCTTTTTTTTCCTCCCTTATACCACACTGCTGCCAATGTTTAGGTAGGTCTTTATTGCAATTCTAGTTCTTAGAGTTGACTCAGATTTATTTAGTTCCAGGTTTCCAGGACCGAATCCTTTTATTTATTCAGGTATCCAACAGATGTTTATTGAGTACCTACTGCATACCAGACACAATTTTAGGTGCCCATCTTGGATTCTTTTAGTGATCAGATCACCAGGAACTAGGTTAAGCAAAGCTGGAAAGATTCTATAGTGTTTACTTTGAAGCAGCTCTACTCAGAGTAATGCTCTCTGTTGCTTACATCTGTTTTTTTTTAATCCCCCAGTGGCCTCAGATGAGCCAGTCCCTAGAATGTGGTGGATCAGAACAGATTCCTGGGATAGATGTTCAGTGGGGGAGGAAGTATCACACCACAAATAAGGTGAGAATTATTAGTGTTTTCTACATTATAGACTGCTTTCACACAGGTGTTCTTATTTGACCCTCAGCAAAATTGTTAGCTGGATGAAGCAAGGAATTTTTTTTTTTTTAAAGATTTTATTTATTTATTTGAGAGAGAGAGAAAGAGAGAGAGAGAACACATGAGAGGGGATAGGGTCAGAGGGCGAAGCAGACTCCCTGCCGAGCAGGGAGCCCGATGCGGAACTCGATTCAGGGACTCCAGGATCATGACCTGAGCCGAAGGCAGTCGCTTAACCAACTGAGCCACCCAGGGGCCCCGAAGCAAGGAATTTTATTGAATGCAGAAGGTGAGGTTCATGGAAGTGAAGTGACTTGCCCGAGGTCACAAGGATAGGAATTGTTTGTATCCATTTTATTTATTTATTTATTTATTTATTTATATATATATTTTTAAAGATTTTATTTATTTATTTGAGACAGAGAGAATGAGAGAGAGCGAGCACATGAGAGGGGGGAGGGTCAGAGGGAGAAGCAGGCTCCCCGCCGAGCAGGGAGCCCGATGCGGGACTCGATCCAGGGACTCCAGGATCATGACCTGAGCCGAAGGCAGTCGCTTAACCAACTGAGCCACCCAGGCGCCCCTCCATTTTTTTTTTTTAGATTTTATTTATTTATTTATTTGACAGAGAGAGACTCAGCGAGAGAGGGGACACAAGCAGGGGGAGTTGGAGAGGGAGAAGCAGGCCTCCCACGGAGCAGGGAGCCTGATGTGGGGCCCGATCCCAGGACGCTGGGATCATGACCTGAGCCGAAGGCAGACGCCTAACGACTGAGCCACGCAGGTGCCCCGAATTGTTTGTATCCTAAAACCTCAACTGAATATTTGAACCTAAAGCTTCTGATCCTGTGTCCTGTATTTCTTCTGTTGTACTGCCTTGCTTGGAAAACACTTTAGAGAAAAAAGTTGTTACGGATTTTTTATATGTTAAAAGTAATGTAAAGATTTTTATATGTTAAAACATATGTGTTTAAAGTAATTAACTTTTGGAGAATTTCTTATTGATTATATAGCCTGCCTTCATTTGGAGAGGCTTAGCGTTAGAATAGGTTTTTCTTGGAGTTTATTTGCAAGTTTATGTGTTATAATAAAAAATACAAGTTTAGGAACATTTATTCAGTGCTTGCTTTGGTTGATTATGATTTTGAATGACTTTTGACTGCTTTCAGACAGGAGTTTTCTTTCCTTTTCCTGTTATGTTAAAAACACAGAGCATTCCTCTTCTCAGAATTCTTCTTTGAGAGATGCGGGTCAAGATTTCCTTTTAAAAGTACTCTTTTCCATAGAACTTTTATTCTGATAGCTCAAATCTGTCATTTCCTCAACATGGGTTCATAGGCATATAGGCAGTGAGGTGGCTCTGAAATTTGAAGGATACCTATTAGAGTTCCAGATGTATTTGCACTGAGTGATAAGATGCCCAGAAAAATGAGAATTAAAAATTCTAGGTGAAAAAAAAAATCTAAGCAATAAAAAATACCCTTAGATCTAATAAGAAACAAAAGCATTCTTTTTTAAAAAATTCTTTTGTGGGGTGCTCGGTGGTGCAGTTGGTTACGCATCCGGCTCTTCGTTCTGGCTCAGGTAGTGATCCTCAGGGTGGTGAGATAGAGCCCCACGTCAGGCTCCATGCTCAGCGAGGAGTCTGCTTAAGACTTTCTCTCTGGGGGCACCTGGGTGGCTCAGTTGGTTAAGCATCTGGCTTCAGCTCAGGTCATAATTACAGGGTTCTGGGATCGAGCCCCTTGTGGGGCTCCCTGCTCAATGGGGAGTCTGCTTCTCCCTCTACCTCTGCCCCTCCCCCTGCTCGTGCTCTTTCTTTCCAAAAAAAAAGACTTTTTCTCACTCTGCCCCCCCAAATAAATAAATAAATCTTTTCATTTTTATTTTAAAGATTTTATTTATTTATTTATTTGACAGAGAAAGAAGCAGAGGGAGAAGCAGGCAGAGGGAGAGGGAGAAGCAGGCTCTCCGTGGAGCAGGGAGCCCGATGCGGGACACAATCCCAGGACCCTGAGATCATGACCTGAGCCGAAGGCAGATGCTTAACCGACTGAGCCACCCAGGCACCCCAAATAAATCTTTTTAAAAAATTATCTTGCAACTAATTTTGTCCCCTTCTTTTTGATGAAATAGGTTTCTACTACCAAGGATTCCCCACAGCCTGTTGAGGAGAAGGTTGGTGCCTTCACGAAGATAATAGAAGCCATGGGATTTACAGGACCTTTGAAATACAGTAAATGGGTAAATTCTTTTTAAATTCTTCTCATTTTCTTTTTGGGCTTTGGGCCTTCTGCTCCTCATAGGTTTTTTGTAAAGCTTCTGCTTTGCTTTTGTGAAATTCATACATTATTTTGAGAGCTTCGAAATGTGTTGTCCCTCCCCCCAGCCCCCATTCTGAGTCAAATCTATGTAATATGTGGATCTGGAATACTTTGTTCCCTTAACCTGATTCCTTAGAAGTATCTCAGGACAAGTCAAGCCAATAAGACTGGGCTTTCCAGGCTCTTGCTACATGATAGGCCATACAAATGAGTTCTAAGGAAGTAGATGGGCCAAATGTTCGGATGGGTAGCATTCTTAAGAAATATTACTCTTTGATGAATCCATATTCATAAATGATTTTTTTTCACTAGGTCATTATGGTGACTTTTGTTAAAATTTTACTAATAAGCATTTTTAAAGTAATTAATTCTGTAATTAATTATAATTCTTACTATGGAGGGATATTTGCTAGCTATGTCATTCCTAGTCAAGTCTTGGCCTAGCACATTATTTGCTATAAATTCATGAATGTCTTCTCTGCATCAGGTGCATATTTGCCCCTGGGTTTTTATAACAATGCCTCTAACCAATTAAAGTAATAAAATATTAGCCCAGTTATCTCCTGGTGCTAGCATTTCTCTCTAACTTTATAGCAGAAGTGCCTTTTAATACTTCTCAAGGTTGCTACAATATTGGATAAGTCTAATCAGTCATAAGTTATATGTTAATCAAAGCAAGTCAACACAAAGCAGTAGGGAGGACTTTTCTAGAAAACATCATAGCTTTGCCCCAAATGATCAAATAATGCCAGTTATGCCATTTTAACAGGATGGATTCAAATTAGAATTTCAATTTTATTACAGACTTTACTTGTAGTTTCTCCTTGCAAGGTCTGGTTCTCTTCCTAACAATTCTCACTGCAGCAAGTATAGGCTTTTCCCTATAATCTCTTTTTTACATAAATTCTGGAAAGCAAATGGTGATTCCACAAACATTTTGTTTTTAAGGGGCTTTGAAAAGTATAGAAGATAACACATATACTAGGTAATAATGATGTTCTTGAGACCCTAAGATTATGAAGTGCCTTCTTAATCATCAGCGAAATATTAGTTATATTCATTAAAGTTATCTTTTTTACATCTTAATCTTTTGGCAAATGATAATCATTGGTATATTTGGTAATGTGTTTAACAAGAATCTTTTATGGAAAAAGGATTTGTGATTATGGCATTTGGATTCAAAAACTTAAAATATGTGTTTTGTTTGAAAATTAGAAATTAATTAAAAGAAAAGGGAAGTGAGAGCAGAAAGAAAAAAAAAAGGGAAAAATGTACTGTTTTATTCATTTCTTTTATTTATTTATTTATTATTTTTTATTTTTTTAAAGATTTTATTTATTTGACAGAGAGAGCACAAGCAGAGGGAGAGAGGGAGAAGCAGGTTCCCTGCTGAGCAAGGAGCCCGATGTGGGACTCGATCCCAGGACCCTGGGATCATGACCTGGGCCGAAGGCAGCCGCTTAACCGACTGAGCCACCCAGGCGTCCCTGTTTTATTCATTTCTTGATGGTTGAGTTCCACTTGGTTGCTACCATTGCTTTGTCTAGTCTGTTTTTTTATGATTCCAGAGGGAAAGTTGGCTACCATTTGGAGGATTACTAAATCATCAGGAAAATTTCTTCACTGTTGTAGTTTAAGTTAGCCTTTGATTTTTCTTGGTTCCTTTGTGACCTCAGCTAAGTACCTAATATTTGCATTTTAAAAGGCTTTGTGATGTGGCAGTGTCTACTTTCTGTAACCTTCATTTTTTAATTTGTGATATCAAAACATCAAAGTATGACATTCTAGTATAATTTGGGTGGGAAAACATAGGTATAACTTTCCATTTTGAAAGATTGCAAGCCCTGGGTGCCTGGGTGGCTCAGTCGGTTAAGCTTCTGCCTTCAGCTCGGGTCATGGTCCTGGGGTCCTGGGATTGAGTCCCACGTTGGGCTCCCTGCTCAGCGGGGAGTCTGATTCTCTCCCTCTGCTGCTCTCTCTCTCTTTCAAATAAATAGATAGACAGATAGATAGATAGAAACATGGAAAGAAAGATTGCAAGCCTTTTTCAGTAAGTGTTGACTTAGTTATCTTTGACTAGACGCTTGGATTGGATTGCACTGGAAAGATCTTTGAGTTTTGTGTTTCCACATGTCTTTCATTAGGGAGTAAAATATCTGCTTGACATCAGCAGTATCAACCATCTTTCCTCCATTTTTTTCTGTAACATTTTCATATGTAGTTTCATTTTTCTTCTAGATTCATATTTAGGAATTTAAATGTAGCTTTTTCTTACCTGTTTGTCCTGAAATAATCATTCTTTTCCATTATCTTTATGTAGCAATACCAGGTAAGACAAGGACAACATTTCCCAGGTTCAGTCACATGTCATAGAATAGGCAGTTTCCAGATTAGCATAAAGCCAAAAAATTATTTCTGTTCTGAAGGATACTATCAAACTGGAATGCATTCAGAAGTGGGCAGTGATGGGGCGCCTGGGTGGCTCAGTCAGTTAAGCGTCTGCCTTCGGCTCAGGTCATGATCCCAGGATCCTGGGATCGAGCCCTATGTCAGACTCCCTGCTTGGCGGGAGCCTGCTTCTCCCTCTCCTTCCTGCTTGTGCTCTCTCTCACTGTCTCACTATCTGTCTCTCTCTCAAATAAATAAATAAAATCTTAAAAAAAAAAGTGGGTAGTGAGCCTTGTGAAGGCTTCAGGAACTGTGTTGGATGAAGAGTGGTTGAAGGAAATAGGGATGCTTACCCTGGAAAAGAGAGGACATGATGGTTCTTCTCGGGTATTTAAAAAAATAAAAAAATAAAAAATAAAGAGACTTAATCTAACTAAAGTATTCCACTGGGTGGTGGATATTTCATGAATGTTACATGAAGCAGATTTACATTCATAAAACAAAAATCTAACAAGAACTCTCCTTCAGGGGGATAGGTAACCTCCCAAGGTCATTGGACTTGTTTCAACAGTGGCCCAGATGGTTGACTATGAATCAAGAATGCTGTAGAAGGAATTCCAGTACAGAATAGAAGGTTCAAATGACTTCAAAGCCCCTCCAACTCTCACACAGCTGTTAGGGCAAACCTTTTATTGCATTCATTTTTCATCTTGTAAGATGGCACAAGATGCATCAGTCAGTGGGAGAGCTGATTTTCATTTCTTTCTTTTTTTTTTAAAGATTTTATTTATTTATTTATTTGAGAGAGAGAGAGAAACAGCATGAGAGGGGATAGGGTCAGAGGGAGAAACAGGCTCCCCGCCGAGCCAGGAGCCCAATGTGGGGCTCGATCCCAGGACTCCGGGATCATGACCTGAGCCGAAGGCAGTCGCTTAACCAACTGAGCCTCCCAGGCGCCCCTGATTTTCATTTCTTAAAGCTGTCTGAGGTGCTTGTGTTTTCATCAGGGACACTGATGAAGTCTTCCAGAGTTAGAATGAAATAAACATGAAGTCTTTTGAGAACCAGAACAATTTGTATTGACTGGGTGGAATTTAGTCCACCTACCTCTTTAGCTTATATTAATGCATGAATCTTGGAAGAAATTCATTCCCCAAGTTGTTATTTCCAGTCCCTCTGTGATGGTCTTAGGGGACTTGCTTTAGACATTTGTCCAGGAAAATGGCTCACCCAAGTATAAAGGCTTGGCTTCACTGCAGGAAAAGTGAGGAACTATAAAATGCTCCTGATTGCCACATTATGAGCAGTGTATAAATAACTGGCCAGTCTGGTGAAGTCTTCATTATTTGTAATGAAGGCTTTCTTCATGAACATGTTGTGGGGGAAAACCTTCTCAAGGGAAGATTTGGGTCTTGATGGCAAATCTGCCTTTCTCAGGCAGAATGATTAATTATGAAGCTAGAGAACTCTCTATATGAGAATCTGAAGGAAACTGTGGAGTTAGAGAAAAAAATCCAAGCCATTAGGAATTTTACTTAAAATTGTAAATGTGTTGACATTTATATACCACTACCCATATTTGACAGATATTATTTTGCCATATTTGCTTTAGTTTTATTTTTTCCAAGATAAACTTTTACAGAAAATAAACCAGCCCATTTCTCCTTTCTTCTCTTTCTCCACCAAGGTAATTACTGTTCTAAAGTTGATTTTTGTCATCCCCTTGTACATTTTTGTTCTTTTACCACTCATATATTATCCATAAACAACATATATACTATTATGTATCGTATTCATAAAAACTATATAAGTGGTATCTCACTTTTCAACCTGTTTTTATTAGTCAACATTATGTTTTTGAGTGGAGATCTGATTTTTTTCATTTCCACTGCTTAATAGCTTCACATTATATAATTAAACTACAGCTTAACTATTCCTTTACCAAAGAAAGCTGTTTTAGCTTTTTCATAATGACAGTACCTTTTAAATTGTGCAGGAGTTTCTTGAGAGAGAGATGGAATTACTGGGTACTAGTCTATGAATATTTTTAACTGTATTAAATTATAATCATCAGTTGTTTTATCAGTTTGTATGTCCATCAGCTAGGGTTTTAAGGTTTAGTATCATTTCCAACACTTGATACTGTGAAACGGTTTAATGTTTACCAATTAGATGGTGTGAAATGGTATTTTTGATTTAATTTGCATTCCTCTGGTTACTAATAAAGTTGAGTGTCTTCTTCTATGTTTACAGGCAAAAAAAAAAAAATTTATCCATGTGTCTATAGTTGAGGTAGGCAGTAGGCTTCATGAAAGCAGGAGTTTTTGACTTCTTTGTTTACTGCTCTATTCCCAACATCCAGATCCACATCAGGTACTTGAGTTAGGTACGCAATAAACTATTTGTTGACTGAAGTGAAGAGCTAATAGATGTCCTAAACTCCCTGTCTCAAGCATAGAAATAGGCTGGTCAAAGCGAAATCATTAGCATAACAATATGAGGATATCGTTAGTTTGATGATGGTACAGACCAGTACTTCCCAAAATGTGTTCTGTGTCAAGTACTTCCTAGAGCTGCAGGTGTTAACAAAGTTAACAGCAGGCTTCTTTTTTAGCCTGCTGATACGGTGAATCACACCAGTTGATTTGTTAATGTTGAATCAGCTTTGCATTCCAGGGATAAATCCCAGTTGGTTGTGATTTATTGTCCTTTTAAAATATTGCTGGATTTGATTTGTCAATATTTTGTTAAGGATTTTTGCATCTATATTCATGAAGGCTGTGGTTCTGTAGTTTTATTTTCTTCTAATGACTTTGGTTTTGATATCAGGGTAATACTGGCCTTATAGAAAGAGCTAGGAAGTGTTCTTCCCTCTTGTTTTCTGAAAGAGTTCATGTAGATTTAGTATCATTTCTTTAGATGTTTGGGAGAAACATTGAGTGATGTTTAGTGATGCCATTGAGCATGGAGTTTTCTTTGGAGAAGATTTTTTTTTTTTATCACAAATCCCATTTCTTTAATAGATATAGGACTATTCATGTTATTTATTCTAGGGAGTTTTGGTAATTTGTGTTTTTTCAAGGAATTTGTCCATTTTCTCTAATAATCACATCTGTTGTCCTAAAGGTGTTCATAATAGTCCCTTATTATTCTATGAATATCATTAGGATATGTTGTGATACCCTCTCTGATTCTTGATACTGCTAATTTTTATCTTCTCTGTTTTTTCTTTTTTCCTTGATCAGTTCTATTAATGTTTTATCAATTTTACTGATATTATTGAGGAACCGGTTTTGGCTTCTTTGATTTTCTTTGCTATTTTTCTGTTTCCAATTTTATTGATCTCTGTTCTTTATTATATCATTCTTTCTGCTTGCTTTTAGGTTTAATTTGCTCTTCTTTTTTAGTGTCTTACCATAGGTTTTGTTTAAATTGGCGTCTTTTGCTGATTTATTCCCATGTAGATATATCTGTTTTTCAGTTGTTATGTTTATTCTGTTTTCCCCTATATGAGCTTTACTCTGAAAGACTTGAAAACATGACAGACCTCAAATTAGCAAAGAAAAAAATCTTAATTAAAATTACAGACATAATCCCTTAATTTATTTTGGGTACTTCTGCCCGTAAGAGACATTGCTGTTTTGACCCTAGAGTGTATTGAGAAATGAACATTATGTAGTATTGGATATAGTATATTTTTGGTGACTTTGAGCCTTAATAACATAGCTTTACTAAAATTCTAGATGGTTTTTTCTTCAGTTGCTATTTTATTCTGTTTCTGCATATTTTTTTTAGTCTGCATATTTGAGTTTGTAATTTTCTATCACTTTAAGAAAAAATAAGCTGCTATAAGCCTTCTGTGGATGGGCTAATTTATTTAATTGTATCCTTAAAGAAATATTTTGAAAGTCCCTAGGAATACTTCCTTCCTTTAGCACTGAGTTGGTCTTCAGACCTACAATTTAACTTTTAAAAGAATTTATTTTTCACTTTTAGATCTATTTTTATGGAGGCATAATATACATACAGTAAAATATACAGATCTTAAGTGTACAGTGAATAAATTAAAACCACCACTCAGATCAAGATTCTAAGAGAATTCTTTAGTGCTTTGGGGAATAGTAAAATGTTGATCCTTTTACTATATTTTGCATTCATTAAAAACTCTTATTTGTAAGCACAGTCTTCTCTTAATCAGCAAACTATAAAACGAGGGAAAATATAGAAAAAAATAACTCTTTCCCCAAGGTATAAAAAAGACTTACAGAATAGATAGTAGTGCTTCTGAGGTAAGGCTGAAAGATTGAGGGGTTTTTTTGGTGTGTTTGATTTTGGTCAGAAGAATGGGTAATTTTTTAATATAAGGGGTTTCAGGATATAAAGAGTTAATGTGAGTGATGCCGAACAGTGGTTTAGAGCCTTCACTGATGAAGTGAGTTTGAATTAAGGGAGAGATTTCATTTAAATATTGGAAAAATCTTTTTGATATTTTGATGCTAAATCATAAAATGTGAAAATTGTGTGAAGTTTGTGAATGGTTAGCTTTAAGAAAGAAATAATCTATGTTGGTTTAGCTATTAAATTTGCCTAGAGATAGGTTTGGACTCATCCTCCTAGTTGAAGATGTTGTGACCTACATCTAATAGCACTAGAACATACTTGGTCATATCTTGAGTTTGGTTTTATTTTTTTTGTCTAGAAGATTAAGATTGCGGCCCTGCGCATGTATACTAGCTGTGTGGAGAAAACTGACTTCGAGGAATTCTTTCTAAGTAAGTTACTGTTTTTGATAGTTCTGAAAAGGAAAATGAATCTACTTTTCATGGGGCGCCTGGTTGGCTCAGTCGGTAGAGCATGTGACTCTTGATTTTAGGGTTGTAAGTTCGAGCCCCATGTTGGGTATAGAGATTACTTAAAAATAACATCTTAAAAAAAAAATCTATTTTTCATTTTTATGACTGTATCGGTTTTGAGTCATTCGTGAAACAATTTTTCCTGTGCAGAGTGTGTAATAAAAGCTGCTTATTTTTATCTTTTAATAGAATAAACAAGGGCAAGAAACCCTATAAATAAGACATTTTAACAAGTTTGAAAAAAGAAGAAACCTAAAAATTTGTCTAGTACTTTGACATTTTTCCACACATGCATCTTTTTACATATGAGTACTCATAGTAAACAAATCCTGTTTACATTCTGGATGTTTTACTGAGCATTCTGACGTGAAATGAACTTTTTGCCAATCATTCCTCTTTTATTTCTAGTTTTTAATTGTTTTGGTTGATACCTAATGATTGTTTTATTTCTGTTGAAGGATAATTGGGTCAAAAGGTATGTGTGTGTGTGTGTGTGTGTGTGTGTGTGTATATATATATATATATATAATTTTATTTTTTATATCCCATTGATAAATTGTTTTCCAAAAGGGTTTTACTGGTTTAGACCACAACTATCAGTCGATTATATCAATATAGTATTCATTTTGATGCTGTAATCTATTTAGTTATAAAGTTAGTTAAAGCAGGTACTTATAAAGTAACTGGGAAAGTTTAAGCTGTTCCTAGTTCTACAGATTTTGGAAAGAAAGGTGTGCTTTGCACATCTGTGGTTAACAGCTATTATCCTGCAAGCCACAAACACTTAACTGTATATACTTGATATTTTTCATGGAGAGCAAATATTTATATAGAATTATGTTAATAACAAGGAAGATAGCTAGATGCTGTTTGGATTATTTAATCACTATTTTGGTTTTTTAAAACCAAATGCAAGTTCTTTTGGTGATTTTACAATTTCAGCAGATTGATGTTATGTTAGAAACTTAAAATACCCTACTGAGTTGTAATCCTGATTTAGTGTCTACCTTCTGTTTCTTATTTATTCATGGGAACAAAAGTAAACTTTCCTGCTTCCTTTTAATCTCTAAAAATTTCTCATTTTAGGAGAAATTAGTCTGAAAGGAGAAACTATTCTTTATCTATTTGATGAAGAAACTATTGGAGCGCCTGGGTGGCTCAGTTGGTTAAGCGTCTGCCTTCAGCTCAGGTCATGATCCCAGGGTCCTGGGATTGAGCCCCATGTCGGGCTCCCTGCTCAGCAGGGAGTCTGCTTCTCCCTCTCCCTCTGCCTGCCTGTCTGCCTACCTACCTGTGATCTCTCTCTCTGTCAAATAAATAAATAAAATCTTAAAAAAAAAAAGATGAAGGAACTATTAATATTAGAAGATGGATTTTTCTTTTTCTTCTTTTTTAAAAGATTTTATTTATTTATGTGACAGAGAGAGACACAGCGAGAGAGGGAACACAAGCAGGGGGAGTGGGAGAGGGAGAAGCAGGCTTCCCGCAGAGTAGGGAGCCTGATGCGGGGCTCCATGCCAGGACCCTGGGATCATGACCTGAGCCGAAGGCAGACGCTTAATGACTGAGCCACCCAGACGCCCCATAAGAAGCTGGATTTTTCTTAAGTGATTTCTAGAATACATGTCCCTAAGTATTTTTCATCAGATCTTTTTAAATCTTCATCCTCAGATATCTGTTTAATATTTGATTCCATAAATAACTCATAAATTTATAATTATTTTGAAATGATGTTTACTAGTTATCTTTGTCTTAGCCAGTCCTCATTATTGAAGATCCTTGAGTTAATTTTTTTTTTTTTTTTTTTTTTTTAAAGATTTTTTATTTATTCATTTGAGAGAGAGAATGAGATAGAGAGAGAGAGCATGAGAGGGGGAGGGTCAGAGGGAGAAGCAGACTCCCTGCTGAGCAGGGAGCCTGATGTGGGACTCGATCCCGGGACTCCAGGATCATGACCTGAGCCGAAGGCAGTCGCTTAACCAACTGAGCCACCCAGGCGCCCCGATCCTTGAGTTAATATTATAGATTGAGTAATGAGATTATTATTATATATTTAAGGTAACATATCATGTTTTCAATGTATAATCTGTTGTAATCTACTTATAAAAATAAAAGTTTATACAAATTATTACCATTATATGCTAATAATTCACATTTACATGGTGTGCTTTTACATTTGTCTCATTTAGGAGTTAGAAAACCTTGTAGGATAGGAAGGACTTGTTTTCTTGTTTTCATTTTTATTTTCTTTTCAGAAACAGTTGAAACTTAAGAAGCTAAGTGATTTCCCATAGCTGCTTAGCTAAGGCTTGATCCTATGTTGTCTGGCTTAAAAGCCAGGAATTTTTCCACTATAACATATGGCCTGTGAAAGAATGTAATTGCAAATTAGAAATTATAATCCATTTTAATATTTTTGTATGTTATTGTTTTTAAATAAGAACTATCTCTAGGCGACATTCTATTAGTATTATAAACTGATGTTTACATATATTAGAGTATGTTCACCTCAGTAAGCTTTGTTCTAGCTTTGGCCTTTGAAGTAGTTACCCGGGGAAGCAGTATATTTTTCAGTGATGCCACTCTTGCTTAAGGTTTTTTAAGACTCAATTTAAGAATTGCTTTTTAGACTTAACAGCTTGTTCATTTGTATCATGCTCCAGTGTGGTCGATCTTTGTCATTTGTGGGTAGAATAAATTTTAAAATGAAACCAAAGTGGTTCTGAACTGTGGCTAGGAATAAAAAAGGGAACCAATTTGAAAAATACCATTTGGAGGCAGATAAATATCTATGAAATAATGAGACTTTCTTGCATCTTCTAAAGGAAGGTCCTAAAGAGTAGGCCAGGCAGGTTTGGGATAAAAGAAGAGAATATATATATCACTTCCCAAGATTATAGCTTTAAAGTGGCTGTTGCTCCCTTGGATTTTTGGTATTTTAGGGCTTGACTTTTAGAGTCCTGAGCATTCAATAATTTTTAAAAAGGATAAAGAGGCTTAGGTAGCTCAGCACTGTCATCCTTACTCTTCCAACAAAAGTAAGGCCAGTGTTAATTCATGAAGATTGTGTAAGAAAGAGTTGTTTACTCACAGTGTGCTTGTGAGTAAACAATAAGCCTGTAGCCTCTTGGATGGGCCCCCGTAAAATGCCCAAGTTAGAGACTCTCTAACGTGTTCAGAGGTCTTGATCCAGAGGCCTAGACCGTGGGCATTCTGACTGTTGAGATTAACAGCCAGCCCCCTGTTGTTTCCAAGATGTTCTGATGGTGTATGTCTTTTGTGGCATCAGTGAGCATAACCTCTGTGAGCCTGCAGTGGTTTGCTAACTGGTCTTTTGGAGATCAGTTCTGTTATGAGGAACACTTTGGAACAGATGGGGCCAATCAGTAAAGTTTGTGTTTAATTCCATACTGAAATTCCGTACTGTATGAAAACTGCTTTGTCTTTAGCTCTTAAGAGACTTAATACCTTGGAGAGGAGGCTCCTTAATGAATAAGTTCTGAGTCAGTGATTGAGGTTCATCATTTTATTGACACAGTCTTAAATAGTGAGCTATTTTAAGATATTTTAAACCCTAGTGTTTAAATAATTCACCGAGAAACAATAGTAAATATTTATTGAGTATCTATTAAATATTAACCATTTTGCTAAACATTTTACAGGCCTTATCTCATTTAATCCTCACGAATCCCTATAAGGTAGTTCTCTTGTTCTCCCCATTTTACAGAGAAGACAGCTGAGGCACTGAGAAGGCTAAGTAACTTTACCCAGAGTCACGTAGCAAGTAAGAGGTACAGTCCGGGTTTTGAATCGGGAGGTCTGACCCCAGAGCCTGCATTAAACAAACAACTGTGTTAATACTGCCACTCCATAACAGTGATGAATTATTTAATTTTATCCAACTTGGTATTGAGGAAGAAAGTACCTAGCCTCAGAAAATAATGCAATGAGTGTGTATTGGTGCAAGAGTGTGATCTTGACAAAAGGCAATAACAGCTTTTAACTTTGAGGTGTTTAAACACAGTTCATTGAGCTGAAGATCTGCTGTGTTTTTGTGATGCTTATGGTCAGACATTCAGTGGTCTTGTTTCTTAGGGCTTTACCCTGTGGGTTTCTGTTCTGACTCCACTGGGTACAGGGAGTCAGTATGCCAGCTCTTTTCCCATCATTAGCCCTGAGCCGACCCCCGGAATGGAAAATTGTGACCCAAGTCCAGCTGCTGGCCTGTCTGTCTGTGCTTTCCAGCCCAAGAATTGATTCCCTCTCTGAGAGAATTGGAAAGGCTCCTGGAGGCTGCCGAGAAGCTTTGATGTAGAGGTAGCAATTGAACAGATTGTCCTTTAGAAGCAGCCAAATTTCATTTTCCAGATTGAAAGACAGACTTCCAAGAAAACTTTTCTTTTTAATGTTTTGTTCTAGCATCCAAAAAAGACCCAACTTCAGATCTGGGCTTGAGAGTTTCTCATGGCTATTCTTGTTTGGTGGAGGGTGGTTGGCCCACTCTCAGATGGCATGTGTCTTAATAGCTGTATGGTTGGCCAGGCCAGCCTTCACCTCCCTCCTGCTGGGTTCCAAGAGGAAGTCCACTTGACAACTGCTGGGCACCTCCTAGTAAGCTCACCAGAGTATTTTGGTGTCACTTTGTGACAGACCTGGACTTAAACTCCAGCCCAACCACTAGCTTGTTATATTGTGGCTTCCCTCAAGTTACTTAGCCTTTTTGAGCCTGTTTCCTCATCTCTAAATGAGGATTATAATGCCTCCCTTCAGGGTTAAAGTGAGGATTAAGTGAGATATGTATTGACATGACTAGCAGTGGACCTGACAGGAAATACGGACCCTTAGTGAATGTTAGTTTCTAATATTAGTATTAGAGAAGCAGTTAGTGATTAAGACCACAGTGCCTAAAATCAAGCAGATCTGAATTTGATCCTAGATGTTTCATAGCTGTGTGACCTTGGGCAATTGTCATGGTGTCTCTCTAAGAGTCCATTTTCTCACCTGTCATTGAGGGTATTGTGAATACCCACATGATAGGCCTGTTGGTAGAATTCATTGAGCTCATGCATGTAAGCATCAATTACAATGTCTCACACAAAGTAAGCCTGCAAGGAATTACGACTCTTTATTATTGGTAGTATTAGTTGCTTCACAGAGGTTCTGCTCTGTGTTTTCTTTCCTAGTGGCCCCAGTTTGTTATCATTTAGTACATTGTGTTGTTTGCTGCAAGGCAGAAAATATCCCTTTTTTCTTGAGTCATTACTCAAAGGGCAGATTCTACCCGAAGGGCCCAAATTGACTGATACTCACTTTTCTTTATCCTCTTGCTCCAGCTTTGCTCCCTGTCATGTAATAGGTAGGGCTCATTGAGTGGGGATCCCTCATCTAGCCAGAGGCATTTCCTAGAGATCTGAGAATTGAGAGGCGTGGATGTCTAAGCATTGACCTGAGTTTTAGTATCTTAAAGTTTTGTTATTCCTGGGGGGTGATGAATGGCCTTTCATTTAGATGTAATCTGCTTTCTTATGTAACTACAGCTCCCTAGAGCCTCACTTCTTTCTCCTGGTCATTTATTTTGGGTGAATCATTCTGCATACCCATGTTTGTAGCATACTGGGTCACCTTAAAGAAGGAAGACAGGAAAAAGAAACTAGAAGAACTTAGACTTCTCAGTGGGGCTCCAGTGAAAAATGCCTATACTTAAGTGGGGTAGGCAAAGTAGTGTCTGCCTAGCTTTCCAGATGAATTTGAGACCAGGAAGGGAAAATAGCACGTAAGTTGGAAGGAACCATACAGATCATCTAGGCCATATTATACGAAGTGAGAAAACTGAGAATCTGAGAAGAAAAGTGATTTGCCCAAGGCCACACAGCAAAGTGGTACCGGGGCTGGAACTAGAAGGCTGTTTGTCTGACTGCATTCAGTGCTCTTTCAACCCATTGTCTCGTCCTCTGGTTCCACTGGCCCTCTCTATGGTCACATAATCAAAGAGCACTGTACCTGCCATATATTTGACTTGAACAGATTCCTACCAATATTTAAAATACAGTCAACATTCCTTCCCTCACATATTTATACTTTATTGTTATTTTCTAGGGTGTCAGATGCCTGATACATTCAATTCATGGTTTCTTATAACTCTACTTCACGTCTGGTAAGTGAGCAATTTAAATGAAGTCACCAAATGTATTTTTTTTTTTTTTGAAACATGGCTAACTTGTAAGGTATAGCCTTCAGCAAGGCTGATTATATGAAATGGCAGTTGTTCAGGCATTAAAAAAACTGTTCCTTTCATTTTAATAACTAGTGTCTTAAATCACATTTTTATTAAAGGTCAAAGCATAGTCCCAGAAAGAAACTAATATTTGTAGGCTTTTCTCAAAGAACACCTAGCCTGGTGAACAATGCTATCAGTATCTCTAAGAGACTCTGTGAGCTTGGATGGAAAGTTCTCTCCCTTGGCTGTTTTAGGAAAGTTCACATTTACGTAAAAGTGGTTTGAATTGTGAGAATCCGTGGTCATTTCCATTGCTGGTCATCAGAAACCTATAACAAATTATAGCACTGACATTTACGCCTGTACCTCTAAAATGTGCATACAGGTTAGATTCATGCCAGGTTTGTTGCATGTAAAAATATTTAACACCTTAAACAGTATATTTTTTCTTCAGCTGCAAATTAAGTAGCCAAAAAAAATCAGTTTTTCATCTAATGTTACACAGTATTAAAGGTCAGAAGGATATAGGAGAGACGTTGAAGTGGGGGCTGGGGAATGCATTTATTGAACTGCCAGATCTTGGGAAAGTAAATTCCGGAGAACTAAGTTTACTATTTTGACCATAGTGAGTATCTGAGGAACGTGGGGAATGGTTGCCCTGTCAAAAGGACCCTTGTTTGAGACTGCCTTCAGCTGAGCTTTGCATCACAGGACTGACTACTATATAAAGACTTTTTGGTTTTGATCACCTCTGAAATATTTCTTCTTCTGAACTCATATAGTCACTGAGATTGGCTGAGGGGCATAAGGTAGCAATTTATTTTAGGTTATTTTTTCTAAGCCGGTACTTCATTGAGTGTACACTATGTCCTGGGCAGTTTGCTGGGAACTAGCAGTGGTTCTCAAGAAGCTCACAGTCTAACGAGGGAGATAAGACATTTAAAATAGTCAGTGATAAATCGGAATGGCTAAGTTCTATACTAAATCTGAGTAAGTAGTGCCTATGCGACCACAGAGGAAGCCACAATTATCAAAACCTTCACGAGTTCTGCCTCTTCTTTGAAATATACTGTCTTTTAGTCAGGCAGCTGAGAAGGCAGACTACCTTCTGTCCGAATGGTGAAGGTTAAGAAAAGGTTTAGGGAGGGCAGCTGAATATGCTGAGAGGAAAACCACTTTTTCAAGAGGAGAGGACTGCAGAGGTGGCATTGCAGAATTACTCACTGGAAAGGTGGGAGGGCTGAGAGGAGGCTAGGCTGTTCCCAGAGGAGCTTAAAGATAATATTCAGAGCTTGTATGAAAGACTCTTTATTGCCCATATAGCTAGAGGTATCAGAGTGTTAGAGGGAGTGGATGGCAAAATAAAATATATAATCCCTGTAACCACATCCCAAGGTCAATCCCTGACTAATAGTAGCCAGGAGAACCTTGAAGCTACTTACAGTTCCTTCAAGATAGCCACCATTTCCAAACATGCCTCCTGCATCTTCCTTGCTGAGGTTGGTTTTAATTTCTCAGAGGAGTGGGGAGTACTGCTACCAGTTAAGTAGGGGGAGGGAGGCTGTCTGCTTCAAATCTACACTTGGCCTCCCCTCCACACTTCCTCTTTAGTTCTAAGGATCTGCAGTCTTTGGTAGAATGAAGCGGTAGCTTTTCACTTTGAATCGGGAAACTCTTATTGAGAACTCACTGTGTGTTAAGGACTGGGGGGCTTTGGAGAGAAGGGTATGACATGGCATGCACCTTTAGAAACTTAGTCTAGCAGATAACAGGCAGAGAGCACAATTGCCTATAATGGATGACAGTGAAAGAAGTGTTGTGCCCAGGGCACAAGCAGAGACTATGGAAGGACAAGGAGGTATGACTAAATCCAAATGTGATGGTGGTGGCGGGGGGAGAGTATTGGATAAAGAGCTCTGTGGTAGAAGTGACGTTGATGTACCATGAAGGGTGAGTAGAATTTCTGTCAGAGAAAAGGAGGGCATTTTAGGTTGAGGGAATATCAGGAGCAAACCACAGAACGTATGTGCAAGGACATGGAGTATTTGAGGACAGCCACTTGTCAGAAGTGTCTAGAGCAGGTTTGTGGAGGAATTTTAACGGGAAGGTTGCCATAAATGTAGTTTGGGGCCCAATTGTGCTGTCATCCTTCAAGAAGAATTGGGGAAACTTTCTCTTCTAGGGGAGAGGGGTGTTAGGAGGAGTAATGGATCCACTCCAAGTGGAGAAGCTATGTTCTTCCAGCCCTGATCTCTTAGCCTGAAGCTCCAGGAGGATAACTGAGGGATAGCCATATCCAGTATTACAGGACTCAGTGGACTTCCTAGAGATGTGTAGGGTTGAAATACCTCCTGTAGGTGGTAGTATGAGGGAGAGCTAGGGAAGCTTAGAAAGCAGTTACAAAGTAGAAAGAATCCTCCCCATCCCCTAAGAAAAAAATAAACCCAATAAACAGAATACCCTGGCAGTGGACTTTTCAGAAAGCTTGCTTGGGTTCCCAAGGGTGATGGCTCCCTGTTGGCTCTTAGAATAGGGACAGGATTTCTCACATCCTTTTAGTTCCCTGGAGGAGGTGTTGATTCCCTTATCCTGTCTGCTTTCTCTAGTTCTTAAGTTTTTCTGTGTATTTTCAGTTTCTAGAGGTCCCTTATCAGTTGTGTATTCACATGAGCTTGCAGCTGCAGTGACTATGTGTCCTTTGTCTTTGTCGAATAAGATTCGTATTGACTGTGCCCGCTGAAAAATTGTTGAGAGAGGTTGCTGTCTGGGCTTTCCTGCATCCAGATGTGGACTTGATAAAGGCAGGCCTCCTCCTCTGTTCCCTGTCTTGGGCAATGGCATTGCAATCCATTCCGGTATCCACACCAGAAACCAGGGAGATCTCCTTGACTTTTCCCTTACCCCTTCATCTGGTCTCAAACTTTTTTGACCATGACCCACAATAACAAATGAATTTTACTCTGCAACCCAGAACACACACGTCTCTGATATTATAGTTGTAAAACTTGTCCTTATAATGTCAGATAGTCTCTGATATTTTCTATTCCATTTGAATTCATTATAAAAGAAAATTTAAGATGTCACCCATTAAATTGATTTTACTGGGTTATAAGCAACAGTACCTGGAAACTGGTCTTTGGCCTACAATTTCCATCTTCACATGCCATTGGTCTTCTCAATACAAATTGGATCAGTATATACACACGTGCACACACACACACACACTCACATACTCCTTAATATTCTCCATTATTCTTGGGACAGAGTAGGTTTCTTAGCATGGTATTCATATCCCATCAATATGCCACCTCTGCTAGTCTTATATGCTATTCTAGGTACCAATATCACCACCACTCCCTCCTCTGCAAAATAAAACAATATTACATAATAGAAATATCAAGTCTTCTGTACAGAGTTTTCTTCTGTCCAGAAAGTCCTTCTCCTTGCTATCCCCCTGACGAACTCCTGTTTTTCATTCAATATCCAACTCAGATATCATTTCTCTTTGAAGCCTTTCCTACCCTTTGAAGGCGAGAGTTAGTTCCTCTTTTGTGTTCTCTTAGTATTTTGGACATCTCTATCATAGCATTCATCATATAACATTATTATGTTTTATCGTATAGTCTTTGTGGATGGTGAATTTATGAGAGCAACAATTATTTTTATTATTTTTTTGGAAAGATATGAAAATGAGGTATTTCTTCCCTCAATTGCATGTCTTACTCTTAATTTGTATCAGTAAATGTTCATTAAGTAACTGATGGCCCCAGATCTGACTTGGCTGCCACAGCATTTGGAAGGGTCCTGAAACTGTCTTTTGGTTGGGTGAGAGTGGCAAAGCTCCACTCCTACTTAAGTTTCTCTGGTGGTTACATGTATGTAGCTGGAATTTATGTTGCTGTTAGTGGATTTGTTAGAGACTCCTCTTTTAGTCATGGAAAACTAATACCTTCTAGATGCAGAAGTTAATTTTAGGAAATGGAATGGGATAAATAAAATTAGAATATGCCTATGATGGAGATAGAATGCAGGGAGTAAATTTGTAAGTTTGTATTTTTTATTTTATTTTATTTTTAAGTAATCTCTACATCCAATATGGGGCTCAAGTTTACACCCCGAGATCAAGAGTCACATGCTCCACCAACTGAACCAGCCAGGTGGCTCTGCAGTTTGTATTTTTAAAAATTATTTTAAAGTCAGGTGTATCATAAATATAATAATTGTCAAGCCTTTTACATATATTATCTTTTATTTATTTTACATGTATTGTCTCACACATTCGTACAACTACTTTATTTCACATATGAGGGGTCAGCAGCTTAGAGAAGTCAGAGAACTTGCCCAAAGATCTAATTAGTACATGGTGGAGAGGAAATTCAAAGTATAGGTCTGGCTAACTCAAAGTAATAAGTTGCTTTCCTCATTGGTAGTTAAAGCTACCAAAGTAACTAATTAAGTGATTGCTTATTAATACTAATACTATTTAATCTTATTAATGCTATTTATTATTTAAAGTACTTGCTTATTCTTAAACATAAATCTGTAAATTATAGGGGCTCCTGGCTTTCTCGGTCCGTGGAGCATGCGACTCTTGTTCTCAGGGTTGTGGGTTTGAGGCCTACAGTGAGTGAAGAGATGATTTAAAAATTAAAGAAAAAATTAAATCCATAAACTTATAGCATTTATTCTCCAATTGAATCTACAGTATGCAGAAAATTTGTTTCCTGCCCTCACAGGGCTTAGAGTGTGGGAGAGAGACATTAAATCATTAATAAAATAGAGCTGGAATAGTGTAATGAGAGGAAATGGTAGCGGGGAAGAGGGGTCCATAATTTAGATGGGGGTGCGTGGGTCAGTCACTCAGGGAGGGCTCACTGAAGAGATGACATTTAAAATAACACCTGAATGGTAAGTAGAAGTTAGCAAGTCAAAGGGTGGATAGAAAAACATTGCAGGTATAGGGATCTAGTGGTTCAGTTTTACCAGCTGAGCGCTTTTTAAAAACGAAATTTTATGCTCAGTCACCATGTACGAATAGATAACGAATTGCTATTTGGGTTGAGGAAGTGGGAATGACCTGCTTATTTCAGGTCTTCACAATGTGCCCACTGGTGAGGGGCTCTTATGTAGTTCTGTGGAGACTCAGACCACAGTTCAAAAACCACAGATCTAGGGGCACCTGGGTGGCTCAGTTGGTTAAGCAACTGACTCTAAGTTTCAGCTCAGGTTGTGATCTCAGGGTCATGAGATCGAGCCCTGCGTCCGGCTCCATGCTTAGCGTGGAGTCTTCATGGCACTCTCCCTCTCCTTCTGCCCCTCCCCGCCTGCTCGCCCTCTCTCTCTCTGTCTCTCTCTCTCAGATAGATAAATAAATAAATAAATGAATAAATAAATAAATAAATAAATAAATAAATAAATAAATAAATCTTTAAAAAAAATAAAAAATAAAACCACAGATCTAGTTCAACCCTCATTTTACAAATGGGGAGATGATTTTGGCAATTTTAAGGAATTTGTCACAGGCCTCTTCATGGAGGATCTGAGACTCAAATCCAAAGCTGACTGCTGCTTCTGCAATCCTTGGCTTTTTGCTTGAGTGTCTCCTTTTGATGGTCATGGGGATGAGGGTTTCTTCCCATGAATATGAACAGCATAGCACTGACCATCAACTGTACAAAACTGTGTTTCTTGGTACTCGCTGTCTGTGTCCTGGGAGAGGAAACAGTAGACCTGAAAACAGTAAGGGGTGATAAGTGCTATGTGTAGCAGACACACAGGTCTTATGGGAGCACAGGGGAAGGGGGACTGCCTGGGGATGGTCAAAGGAAGCAGTTACATTGGCCTTCTGGGGTCTAGAACCAGAGCACATGGGGTCTTGAGGAGTTATTAGGAGGGTAGGAAGTAACTGTAAACTACTTTTTAAGACATTCCAAGCGATTAAGAAAGATGATCACTAGAGGGAGAAACAGGACAGAGGGGAAGCATTTTGTTATTTGCTTTCCATTTTTTCTTTTAAGAGGGGGAAACACTGGAACATTTTTATAAGTTTGTGGGAAGAAGCCTCTGGGAAAGAAAAGGAAGTAAACTGCACAGGTGGGAAGGGGTTGGAAAACAGACTGGTCCCAGTCTCAGTCAGCGAGAGAACTGCCCTGGCAGACGCTCCGGCCTTTGCAAGTGGGCTCTTTAAAACCACCACAGCAGTTTTGATGTAGCTGTAGGGCTTGCAAGCTCATGCTGGATTCCAGCAGCTCCAGACCTGCTATATATGGTGAGCCCTGGCCATGTGCACATCCCTACTCTCCCTCCCCGAGCCAGTCACTCTGTTCAAACCCTCACACGTGTTGCTTTTGCCCAAACCGAAGGCCTGTGCAGCATCATTTTATCAACATTGCTTAACCTAAAAGCACTGGTACCTGCTACCCAGGAGCTTGTTCTCTATAGTGGATCTGACAGGCAGGCCACAGGCCAGGTGTAGTTCTTGGAGGAGGCTCGCTGTCAGGTGAGATGGCTTCAGGAAGTGCCTCACCCCACTTGTCTGTTTGCCCATAGACTGTCCTGTGGCCCCCATACTCCCCACACTCCCCACATAAAGATTAGGCTTCATGGGGAGGGAGTTTAGGAAACCAGGTGGAGATAGCCATGTACACAGCCCCGGGAAAGGGTAAGCATGCCAGCTCACAAATAAATAAACTCATTCATTAGCACACTGCTGAGGCTTGAGTGTGGGCATGTAGGCTCTGCTTCCTTGGCCTCGGCTGGTGGCAGAGTAAGGGAAACAGGCTATCCTTTGGGATTCCTTCACAGCAGCCAGGGTGACAGACCTGCCTTGAATGCCCACTAGTCTTCATTGAAGTCAAAATCAGATCCACTCTGAACAGCGAATAAACCACCATGAGGGAGAAAGAAGGCCAAGACACAACTGGCATTGTCAGAAGGCCCAAACAGAGCAAGCAGGACAGGGTACTCAGAGCTGCCAATACATGGCAGGAGGGCAGCATCCAGAATCACAAGAATTCTTCCCTCCCAGATGTAGGCAGAGAGGAGCAAAGCATGGCTAGGACTCTTGTTCCTTTGAACTCTGCAGGCAGTGTTGCTGTCTTCCTCTTCCTCCTTATAGCAGGAAGAGGCTCTTGGAGCTGTGCTATCACAGAATGGGGGAAACAGCCCATACTGACACTGGCCTGGGAGACACTGTGGCCTAGAGGAAAGAGGGGGAGTTCGGACTTCATTCCAGCTCTGCTCTTTTCCATTCCACTTAAGTAACCTAAGGCAACCTTAGGTTACTTAAGTAATTATGAACTACATTTTAAGGATTTCCAAATGATTAAGAAGGTGGGATGGAGGGGAAACATTTTTTTATTTTTTATTTTAAGATGGGGAAACACTGAAACATTTTTATAAGCCTAGAGGAAGAAGCCTCTTTACTTCCTTCTCTTCTTTCCTCAGAGCGTCAGTTTTTTTTGTTGTTGTTTTTGTTTTTGTGAAATGGGAGCAGTTAGAGTTAATTGAAAGAGAGTGTGGATGCAAATGCATTTTCAGGTGACAAGTCTGATATTAGAGGATGTCATAAATGGCAGTAATCACTATTATTATTTGCCATAAGATAAAATTTATATCTTAGCCCTTTGTTTTGTTTTTTTTTTTTTTTTTTTAAAGATTTTATTTATTTATTTGAGAGAGAGAATGAGAGAGAGCACATGAGAGGGGGGAGGGTCAGAGGGAGAAGCAGACTCCCTGCCGAGCAGGGAGCCCGATGCGGGACTCGATCCCGGGACTCCAGGATCATGACCTGAGCCGAAGGCAGTCGCTTAACCAACTGAGCCACCCAGGCGCCCCAGCCCTTTGTTTTTTGAGATGCCTAGTGAGTGAGTCTCTTTCCTCTTTTCCCTGCCTCTGTGCTTGCCCTTTAGCGATAGTTGGGAGCCAAGACTAAGGCTTGACTACTCCTTTTTTTTTCTTTACTTTGCTAGCTGGGTTATTTGCTTTCCTTATATGTAAAGGACATCAGTATTATTTATGAGCCACTAGAATCACTGAGAGACGAGGATAGTACTGTGAAGCTTAAAACCTCAATAATAAATTGTGGGTTTAAGAACATCATCAAATTTGGGAGGGATAACTGGAATTGTTCCTAAACGGAGTAGTTTATATATAGACTAAGTTTATACTTAGAGTAGGTACTTAGTAAATACTTGTTAAATGAATGATTAAATTAATTGTTTAATACAAGAATATTTTTATTGCTTAAAAATTTTTTATTTTTAGAGCAATTTTAGGTTTGAGCAGAAGATTATCTCTTTTTAAAGTTTACTTTGCATTCTTAAGGGCAGTTTTTATTATGTTTTAGCAGGGAAGTGTCCCCCGTTTCCCTTCCTCCACTTCCCCCTGGAACAGAGCTCTGAAATTGTGAAGTTGAATCAGTAGCAAAATGTAATTTGATTTCTCAACGCTTAATTTAAATATTTATTATGATGAATGCATCCATAATGTAAATTGAAGTAGAGCTATCCTGTTCTGTTCTTTAAACCTAGTGTTCTCAATTGTTGTGGAATATACTTTACTTAGTGACTCAAACATTATTGTTGTGCAGTGAGAGCCTGTGTGTGATAAGTGTTGGCTTTGTTTTGTAGTGGATACCAGGATCATCAGATCTTTTTTGTTTTTGTTTACCATTTTGGACTTGTTTCACTCATTCTCTTTTCACCTGCCAATGTACTTTAACCTGTTCTGAATGATTCAGGAGGTCCTGATAACTTTTTTTTTTTTTAAGATTTTATTTATTTATTTGTCAGAGAGCGAGCGAGAGAGCACAGGCACGGGGAGCAGCAGGCAGGGGGAGAAGCAGGCTCCCCGCTGAGCAGGGAGCCTGATACGGGACTCGATCCCAGGACTCTGGGATCATGACCTGAGCTGAAGGCAGACGCTCAACTGACTGAGCCACCCAGGCGTCCTGGTCCTGATAACTCTTAACTGTACTTTGCCAGGCTATATTTTTTGAGTTGTACTGGGTATGTTACCCTGCCTCTTGAACCTCAGTTGCTGTGCTATTTTTTGTGTGTTTTCAATATATTTTTAGTTTCTTTCTTTCCTGTTAGGCTGCCAGCCATTACTTTTGGTTGCTGTAGGTATGCTTGCCTCAGGTAAGCCGGTCTTTCCCCTCTGATATGCTATTTCTAATGTGATGCTAGTTTTGAAACTGTTACTACTCTTGTGAGGATTAGATGGAAACTAGAGTAAATGGATTCCGTAAGACTTGTACTAGTCATTAAAGGAGGCAGAGAAACAGTAGGGTTCAGATCTCACCTTTGACTAGGTTTGTAACTCAGGGCAAGTTACTTCTCTAAGACTCAGTTTCCTCAATTATAAAGTGTGGACAGTAGGAACCCCTGGACTACACCAAAAGAAAAAACTTTTGCATAGTGAAGGAAACCATCAACAAAATGAAAAGGCAACCTACTGAATGGGAGAAGATATTCACAAATGATATATTTGATAAGGGGTTAATGTCCAAAATACATAAAGAGCTTATATGATTCAACACTCCCAAAAAATAAATAATCTAATTAAAAAATGGGCAGAGGACATGAATAGACATTTTTCCAAAGAAGACACAGATGGACAACAGACACATGGAGAGATGATCAGCATCAGTAATCATTAGGGCAACGCAAATCAAAACTACAGTGAGATACCACTTTACATCTGTGAGAATGGTTAGAATCAAAAAGACAAGAAATAACAAGTATTGGTGAGGATGTGGAGAAAAAGGAACCCTCATGCACTGTTGGTAGGAATGCAAACTGGTGCAGCCACTGTGGAAAACAGTATGGAGGTTCCTCAAAAATTAAAAATAGAAATACCATTTGGTCCAGTAATCACACTATTGGGTATTTACCCCAAAAATGAAAACATGAATTTGAAAAAATATACGCACCTCTGTGTTTATTGCAGTATTATCTACAGTAGCCAAGATTTAGAAGCAACTGAAGCCATCAATAGATGAATGGATAAAGAAGATACACACACACACGTGTGCGTGTGCGCATGCGCAATGGAATATTACTCAGCTGTAAAAAGGATGAGATCTTGCCATTTTTGACAAGGATGGACCTAAAGGGTATAATGCTAAATTAAATAAGTCAGAGAAAGACAAATACCATATGGTTTCACTTATATATGGAATCTAAAAAAAAAAAAAACAAATGAATAAACAAAAAGCAGAAACATACTTATAAATCCCCAGAACAAACTGAAGGTTGCCAGAGGGGAGGGAATGAGGGATGGGCAAATTGGGTGAAGCAGAGTGGGAGATACAGGCTCCTAGTTTATGGAATGAATAAGTCATGGAGATACAAGGTACATCGTAGGGAATATAGTCAGTGGTATTGTAATAGGGTTGTATGGTGACAGATGGTAGCTACACTTGAGGTGAGCATAGTATAATGCATACTTTATGGTCTGAGAAAATCTGTGCCTTTTAAACCTCAGAGGGCAGGTGTATTAACAAACTACAGAATTTTCAAATAAATGAAGAATTCCATTACCTCACTATTGCTGTTGATGAATTGGCCTCTGACGACATGTAAGCATCAAAACTCACAGTGTCTTTTCAGGTGAGAGGCTGACATGAGCGACTTGATTAACTTTGAGAAAAACCTTACGAAAAAGGACTGTTGAACTTTCCCGAGTTTGTTTCTGCTTTGGAATGTATCCTGTGTCATGTGAAGTAGTCAAATCTTTTTCCATGACCTGTTTTTATTGTTACACAGTGTTATTTCTTAGGCACTAACTGGGTTCAGGGGTTACAAATTTAAATCACAGCATCAGCAAATCTCATGGTTGGAAGGGATGTTAAAGATCATGTAGTCAACCTGTCAGATAGCTGAGTTCTCACAAAGCGTTTATTCACCCTTCAGAAGTAGGCAGATTCTCTGTCTTGGGCTTATTCATTCCATTATTCGAATCTTCAGAAACCCTCCTGTTAGAAAGTTCGTTCTTTCAGTGTTCAGTGTTGAGGAATTCTTTCTCCCTCTGTGGCTCACCCGTTGGTTCTGATTCTAACTCTTGGACAAATAGTCTAATCACTTGTCTACAATATTTAAGGAAACTCTCCTGTTTTTCTCCAGGCTATATATCTTCTGATCTTTCATCTTTTCCTCTTGTCTCTTAAAATATAATGTTCAAAACTATGGACACTATTCCAGGTAGAGTCTGACCTGTGCTGAATGGGACAAAAATTTCACTTTGCACATTTGATACTATATTTCCATTACTGTATCTAAAATCACATTAATTTGGGGGACAACCTCATCATCACCTTGACTTCCTTTGAAGATAATTGTCAACTTAAGCCTATAAGGCTCTTTCATACATAAATGGGCATGACTCACCTATCCTGTACCACTACAGTTCTTTAAGACCCAAGTGCAGGACCCTAGGTTTACCCCTGTTCAAATTCATTCTGTTAGATTCAGCCCATTGAAACAGTCTGTTGAAGTATTTTTGGCTCATGGTTGGGTCATCCAGCATATTTGTCTTCCTGCCCAGCTTTTTGTCATCTGCAGATTTGATAAGTATGTTTTCTTTTCTCCATCTTAGTCGTTAACAGAGATGTTGAGGCAGGCCAGGCTGGAATCATTCCATTGTACCATACTATTGCTCGTAGAGTTTAATGGGCAGGATTAATTGTATATGGAGACAGAATTGTCAGTTTAGATCCAATATTCCATAATTATAGCAGGAAATGTCTTTTGGTGAGTAGTCCTATTGTAGTCGCTTAAAAACTATTAAGTGAGAGATAATAGAAATAAGGATGCTCATTAAGAGTGAGATAAGGAACTAGTTTGGAAAGTTGATGACCCTGCTTATATTCTTATATATAGTTAAGTATAATATATATTTACTAATTAATAAAATAGAATACAATTCTTATATTCTTATGGAAGGTCTTAAGCAGAGACCTTTATGGACTGATTAGAGGCAATGTGGTATAGGAGAAGAATCCCTTAACTAGCCCTGAGATGTTTTACTCACTTATTTATTTAGCAAATAAATATTAAGTGGCTACTATACTTACTTAAGCCCTGGATATACAGTGGTTAAAAAAAACCAGCCCAGACTCGATCTTTGCCTTCAATGGACCTTACATTCTAATGGGGGAAACGATTCAATAATTACATAGGTGAAATCATAATACTTCCTGTGATCTGTATTCTAGATAGGTACTGTCCAACAAACAATGCGAGTCATATATTGAATTTAAAAGTTTCTAGTAGCTCCATTTAAAAAAGTAAAAAGAAAATAATGAAATTTATTTTAATAATTAATTTTAACTCAGTATATCTGCAATAATATTTCAGCATGTAAGCAGTATAAAAAATTTGAGGTATTTGTATTCTTTTTGTTGAACTAAATCTTTGAAATCTTAAACTTATGCCACATGGCAGTTGGAACTAGTCACATTTTAAGTGTTCAGTAGCCACATGTAGCTAGTAGCTTCTCTGTTGGACAGCACCGCACTGTGCCCGTCTTTACAGACTACTTGGTGGTGTTGGGCAAATTACTTTCCTTGTGTAGGACTCCTGTTTTCATTCAGTAAAATGAAAGATTTTGACTTGCTTAGCTTCTAACAACTAAGTGTGGGTCCCTTGCATGTATGAGAGCATCTTTTCAGGTGCTCTAAATCTCCATCTTGATCTGGGTGCTGCTTACATAGGTATATATAATATGTAATTTATCAAGCTATACACTTAAGATTTGTATACTTTATAGTATTTGTGTTATACCTCAATGAAAGTTGGGGTTTTTTTTAAATAAGATCACTTCCAGTTTTTTTATTCTGTGTTCTTTGCTGAAATTACTCAGATGAGCTGACCTTCAATATAAATATGTGATATAAAAAGTGCAAACAGCACTTTTTACTCTTTATATCTTCTTCCCACTCAGGATGTGTCTAGTCCGAATGAAGCAGGAAGGCCGGAGTGGGAAATATATGTGTCGGATCATAGTTCATTTTATGTGGGAGGATGTTGAGCAGCGTGGCAGAGTCATGGGGGTAAGTGAAATGCTGTCCCATTCTGGTCCTGGAAAACTCCAATGAGGGATTGCCTGACTTGAGTTGATTTTTTTTTTTTTAATAACGGTTTTATTTATTTATTTATTTGAGAGAGAGAGAGAGAGATACACATCAACTCTAACAATGGTTACTTTTGGGGGGTTGTAATAGGGAAAAGACACTTGTCTTTACATTAAATGCTTTTTACTTTTTGATTTTTATTCTATGAACATGTATGACTTTTATAATACATATATAAACTGTTTACTCCTCAGTCCATAGGGAGAACACTGTAATGAAAAAAAACCAAAATAACCCATTTTGTGACCCCATCTGATGGTTCTGCTTTAGATGATCCTAAGCTGGGAGGCAATGAAATGGGAGAAAACAAGGTTTACAATCTACTAAAATATGGTCTGGACACAAAAATACGTAATATACCCAAAGGAAGATTTATATAAACAACTGTATTCTAATGTTTTAGTTTTGTTTTTCTATTACCATTACATTCTATGTTTATATATATAAACTATATATCCCCCTTTCTCAGGTTAATTATTAAATGTACTAATGTACATTTTCATTAGATACCTTGCCAAATTATTCTAGGTTGTTACTGATCAAGGAGCTTGTTTTTCAGTTTCTGAGGACAGTGCAGGCCTGATGCCAGGGTATTTCCATCAGAACAAATTTAGAGGAGGACTGGTTCAAACGTTGAATTGGTGTCAAAGGCATAGCATCCTAAAGCTCAATTATTATTTGATTTCCTCCATTCAACAAATCCAACCCTCTTACCACCATTACTTGGGCTTAATAATTCCATTTCCACACACAGGATGTCCTTGCATTGACAAACCATAATATTGTGTGCAAACACATAAAGTCTCCATGGCATGTCAGTCTCCATAGAGGCAGAAACAACTCTAGCTGAATTACCACCTGACATTAGGCAGCATTACACAGAAATCTAAAAGAAAAGCCATTCTAGAACACATAAAACATCAACTCAAGGGCACCTGGGTGGCTCAGTTGGTTAAGCGACTGCCTTCGGCTCAGATCATGATCCCGGGGTCCTGGGATTGAGCCCCACATTGGGCTCCCTGCTTGGCGGGAGGCCTGCTTCTCCCTCTCCCACTCCCCCTGCTTGTGTTCCCTCTCTCGCTGTCTCTCTCTGTCAAATAAATAAATAAAATCTTAAAAAAAAAGAAAGAGTTGATGTGTATCCTTCTAGCTGGTTCCTATATAAATGCAAATTATAAATACGTATTCTTTAACATAACAGCAATGGGCTTAACCATACACAGTTTTGCATCCTGGCTTTTTAACTTAATATATATTAGATATGGGTTTTTTTAAAAGATTTATTTTTATTTATTTTTATTTTTTATTTTTTTTAAGATTTATTTATTTTATTAATATGAAAGAGAGAGACAGAGATAGCGAGAGAGAGCACAGGCAGGGAGAAGAGGGAGAAGCAGGCTCCCCGCTGAGCTATGTTATCTATAGAAAATATATACTGTTGGTTTTGTGTGTGTATATTTGATTATACATGATATTGTCCTCTGTGTACTAATAAGCAATTAATATGTACTTAATTTTTTTCACTCAGCAGTATGTCTGGAGATTTTTCTGTGCTGCATGGGAGTTAAGTGGGAGGTCGTCACCCATGTTGTATTTATTGTAATTATTTTCACACACTCCTGTGTCATTGACTAATGGTATCATGTGCTTACTCTATGTGTAAAAGTGTGGTCTTTGAGGCTAAATCATGGAGATGATGGTTTCCTACTGAGAGGGTATTTCCAAATTCTCATGTCTTTGGAGGAACTGCAAATATAGGAAGCACAGTGGACATGGATTCATCTTAAGATGTCTTCAGTGACATTTATATGCCTTTCTTTGGGACAGTAGACCATTGGCGTTTCTGTTCATTCTAAAAAGAGGATAGCATATGTCAGAGTTTTAGCTGCTGTCAGCGTCATCATCATTTGTTTTGGAGTCAATGAATACTGACTGTCTTTGTAAGTGTGTTCTTTGGTTCCTTGTTCATTTTTTTCACTGTCAGGCCTTTCTGCTGTCTTTGTTACCCAGAGTGGATCAGCAACCTTGAAGCTATTCTTGTAGCTGAGTGTCCCCCATGCCCTCAGGTACTTACAGCCAACTCTGTGGCAGCACCCAGTGGACATACAGTGGTGCTGCTAGTGCCAAATCACTTAATGATAGCCAGTGATACCCCCTGGCCAGCCACAGCCTTGGCTGACTGCCGTTCAGTGACACGGTAGCTCTTCTAATTAGTTAGCCTGTTTTTTCTTATCACTATTGACTGAACTTGCCTGGGCGTTGGACTGCCAGACCCATGTGGGCCACATGGCTTAATGAGCCATACATTACTGACTCTTGAACTACACGAACCTTTTAGTTATTAACCCCCCCCCCCCATGAATTTCCTTTGGACCTCCATAAATATCTCCATCACAATCTCCAGCACTTTGAACCTTCTGTGTTACTTTATAATGTTACTTCCACTTGACTGCATGCTTTATAAAGGCAGGAGACCTGTTTTAATCACACATTTTTGCTTACATAGTAAACATTGGATGAATAAATATTGTTGAATGAATGAATACATTGAATCTCAGCCTCTGAAATTCTGTTTTAAAGCCAACTTATCAGATAGATGATGCTTGATTTATTTGTTTCTAGACCATGTGTACATCAGTGCAGTCCTGTGGGAGTTAGTTTTTCCTTTTCTTTTTTTTTCCCTCCATTTTATCCAACCATTTTTCTTTCTAATTTTTCTAGATACGATGTCTTATAGAGAAGTGTGTTAGATCGGTGTTTCTCACACTTTAATGTGCCTGTAGTCCACCTGGGGATCTTGTTAAAATACAAATTTGATTCGGTAGGTTGGGGTGGAGCCAGAGAGTCTACATTTCTAGAAAGCGTCAGGTGGTGCCCGCGCCACAGGGGGAGCAGGGTGGGCATGTGGCGGCCACGCTTTGAGAAGCAAGGTTTTAGATGATCCATAATGCTCCCCAAGTACAGACTTGTAAACTCACCTGCATGAAGAGAAATGTCAAGCCCCAGTTTAGTTACAAAGACTATAAAAGATGGTGATTTAAAAATAACAGATGTTTGGACGAGTTGGGGAATTACTATTACTGTTTTTCTATTGTAATTGACTTGGTCCCCCCGCACCCCTATTCCAAACTCATGGTATAAACAGACACCCTTTATACAGGCAAGAAAATTGTATTTTAACCACTTCTGTTACGAGTGTGGTTGTGTGTGTAGAGGGGTTCTCAGTCTTGTGTGTGTGTACAACCTAAAGAAATGGGAAAGTTAGGGACATGTGGCTGGAGAAAGTAGTAGGGAGCCAGCCTGGCCTGGTTCTGACCCTGGCTGCCAAGTCTCTCCTCCTGTGTGCCTCAGTTTCTTTTAAAAATTTGAGTTGTTGGGGTGCCTCAAAAAATCTGATTTGAAGGTGGTAATTTGTAAATCTGTCTCTGTGTAATTTGGCATCCCAAGTGTACATCTTTAAGAAAACTTACATAAAAAGTAGAATTTATAAGACTGATCAGTGTAGTGGTGATCTTTTTCATGCCAAAGAATTCTTAGAGGCTATTACTTTGAGTGGAACCACTTGTGAATTAATGGCGAATCAGAAATTTGAATCAAGAACTCCTTTGAAATTAGAACTGCAGTCTCATTTGGTGGGGAAATTTTTATTAAAAAATTTATGCTTTTTATCAGCTTTTTAGGAGCCCAACTATTGTGAAAAACAAGGCAGACTCATATATCATTAGTGAAGCCGGTATAAAATGCAAGTGTTAAATTTGAGGTTACAGAAATCACATCAATAATTTAGAGCGTTCTAACTTAAAAAAAACCACATTATTTGGGATTTAAACATATAAATTAGCTGTGGAAATAAAGTTCATTATATCACCTCATCTGGTCTTGTTTTATTTCATTAACTGGTTCTTAAAAACCTTTGTGAGCTGAGTTGCAGCTGAAGAGGTTGGAGACCATTTTTCCTTGGGCCCTTGCCTCACTCCTGAGTGTTGGTAAGAGCAGAGAACTAAGACTTGACACAGCTGTAAAAACAGACAGGCCTTTGGCCTCAGCACTTTCTCCTGGTGCAGGCACATTTCAGATGTAAATTTCACTTTCTGCCTCTCCTACTAATGAAGTAAGTTTCTTTTGCTGGGTTTGCAGCCAGGTGTGTCCAGTCTTGTGGCTAACCCTGGCGCTTTAGTTAATTTTTCCATTTGTGACATTTCAACCAAACTTAAAAAACAAACATAAAAATTAGCTCAAGGCAGTGGCTCAAAGTGTTAATGGTAACCTTAGGCTGGCTAAATGACTTCCTCTCAGTTCTGCCCTGCCAGACATGTCCACCTTGTGGCTCACAATGAGCAGGTTTAAGCTTTCCAAGCCTTGGAGACTAGGTGGGAAAGAGTATTAAGAAATTCCAAGTTTATCCTTATCAGTGGTCCCTGGAATGCCAGTTGTCTCATCAGGACTTCAGATGATTTCTTGCTAGCACCATTCCAGAATAAGGATGAGCCTCCTGTCACCTCAAGGTCTCCTGTCCTCTCTAGCAGAGCTGCCTCCTGGGGTGGTGCAGAGGGCCTAGAAAGAGGTGGAGGAGCTGTGGGCTGAACTGGACTCCTTTGTAAAATTCTACTTTTCTTCTTAGAATCAGCATTTTGCTTTGCAGGGTCCTCTCTGATCACACTCCAGACTACCTTTCCAAACTCATTTCCTCTAGCTCTTCTTGAACTGTAAATATGTGAAACCTTCTAGCCCATGTGCCTGGCACATAGTAAGCACTCAGTGAACATCACATTCCAGCCTTGCTTCACATACTCTTCACTCCAGCCAAGCTGAATGCCTTGCTCTTCCTGTCTTGTGTCATTCCCCGTGCGGTACATACAATACGCCACAGCCCCAATTCCTTTACATCCCTCCCACCCCATACTGGAAGCCAGTCTCAGTTGTCCCTAGCTGGAAGTACCTTAGTAATTTATATGTACCCTTCTTCTGGGTCTTACTGTTTCTCTTTTGTATCATTGTTATTCATGAGTATTGATTACCTTCCAGGTGAATTGCCTGGGGGCTGGATCCCCTGTATTCCTCTTTGTAGTCTCCAAAGTACTTATCATTGCCCCTTGGCTGAATGCATGTCCAGTAAATAACTGACAACAGAAGACTGTTCTGGAAGCCCACTATATGTATTAGAAAAAGTGGAGTGGAGAAGTAGCCCTTTTCATTCTGAGCATATTTGTTTGCTCTGTCTTAAATACTGTAAGAAAAAGAAATGAGAAATTGTTTCCTTTACCCTCAAGTTTTTCTTTTTCCATGCTTTCCCCTCTTCTAATTGATTTGACTAAAAAAACCCCAACAACTTATACATGAGGCCTTTTATGTTTCTGAACTAACAAAGACTTTAAATCTGTAAAGGGTGGTAAAAATAAGAATTATACATACTTTAGTTTTTCTGGAAATTCTCTTCCAGGCCTCTGTAATTCCATTCCCTTCTTCTCCCTACCTCCCCACAGAAATCTTCAAACTCCTCTGTTTTACCATGAGGTAAAAATTTTGCTATACTTTCCATCTCTAGATCAGAATTAACACTCACTGCTATCCATAGGTACTGTTTTAAAGGCAAGGACCACTTTAAGTTCATAGTTTTGTGGCCAATGATACGAATGGTGGAGTGTAAATACAGAGCAATTCCTTGGGCTTGAGGCCTTTAAAATAAGACATGTTTGTTCCCAGATATCAGTTGTTCTTTTGAAAGTTTTTGAATGTCCTAAGCTGTTGGAGTGGATATTTGTTTATTAGGTGAGAGAAGGCTAAATTCTTAGAAGGCAGAGCAATTTCATTTTGGGATTGGCTCATGAACTTGAGCAGGGTCCAACTGAGATGTATCTTTAGTAGATACATTCCTTTCTCTGTACAAGTTTCATGACCCCAGGTCTCAGGAGGCAGCAAGGGTGCATGGAGTGTGTGCTTTAGGCAGTTTTGTGACTTATCAGCTGCCTGGGAGCATACAGCCAGAATGCCGGTCTGATGGCTCAGTTTGCCTGTCCTTCTGGGCAGCATGCTGGACTCACTTCATTTCAGGGATTGTCCCTGAAAGAGAAGTTATAAACCTATCTGAAATTGAAATTAAATAGAGCATGAAACTCCTATCTATGCACATGATCGTTTATCTCTCTCCTGGCCGTTTTTACCTTGAGTTATAGGTTGTGAGTTTCCTGAGGTCTAGTTCGTATTTGTTTGTCTGTATTCCTCTGGTACCTGAAATGGAGCTTTATCCTTAGTAGGCATTCAGTAAATGTTTCTTGACTGAGTAAACCAGTACGTGAATTTGATCCTCTTTGTTATCTTCAGTTTACCGTATGGAATTTCTGTAGAAGAAAGACAGTGACCTAATTCTGTTTCAAAGCCCTGACTGCCTTGGGGCATTGACACTGTCTTGTCTTTCTAGGGTACCCTTCTTAAGTACTCTTCATATTAAGTACTCCCAATTCAGCTCATTGTCTCAGAACTGTTTACCTCTCTAACCTATCACTTTTTTTTTTTTTTTTTTTTTGCTTCTCCAGTCCCTCTGGGTGTCCTGTTCCCTTTGATGTCTTTTGTACCATAGTTCTGGTACTGCTTAGAGCTGTGTGCATTGGGCACAGCTAGAGCCATTTTCAGGTGTTGCTAATGGTTCTCCTAAATAAATCTCACTCAGGAGATGGGATAAATAGCTCCATGAAACTGTTCTTCCTGTGTTCCCTGTCTCACTTCTGATGTCGTCACCATCAATCTAGCCCCTCCAAGCTGGAATTCTTAGAGTCCTCCTCACCTCTTGCCTCATCTGCTGCACCCAAATTGTCCTGTCACTTTTCTGCCCAAAATATCTTTGGATTTTTTTTTTCCCTCTCTTCTGTTCCATTGCTTCATATCAACCCTCATCATCTCTCCTTCATTGCACATGGCTTCCTAACTAGTTCTGGACTTTCCCCACTCTAGTGAACCCTGTCACCATATAAATCACCAGAGGTTTTTCCAAATTCCACATCTGATCATATCCCTCTGTCTAGAAATCTGAGGGACAAAATTCAAATATTCTTAGCAATGGTATATAGAACGCTTCGTTGTTACATAGGAGAATGTTCTTAGAAGATATAGTGTTTAGTATTTAGGAATGAAATGATTTGATATTTTCACATGGTTTAGCAAAAGAAAAAAGGGCATGTGTATGTATATATATAGAGAGATGAAGCAAATGTTAAAAATATTAACAGTTGTGAATCTAAAAATTATACAAGTTTTTATTGTAGTACTCTTAGAATTTTAAGTAAGTTTGAAACTTTTCAAAGTGAAAAATGGGGCGGGGGCGGGGGGTGGGGAGAGAAGAAATCTTCACATTCTAGTCCCAACCCATCTTTCTAGTCTGATTGCCAAGAGACCTCTCTGATACACAGATATCCATGCATGTGCACACATACACACAAACACAGGTTTCACTCATGCCACATTTTCACTGATGCCATGTTCCTTTATGCTTCTGGGCTTTTGTTTATACAGTTCCCTTTGTCTGAAGTGGTCTTAACACCTGTCTTCCTTGCTCGTGGCACTGTGAGGCACAGCTGGATAGTGCCTCTTCCACGAAGCTTTTCCCAGCACCCCCCAATAATACTGGTATGTTTGGCCACTCCCTTCTCTGTATTGCTGCAGCACTTTGCACAAACTTCTGTGATAGGACTTACCATGCTGTCCTGTAATTGTGGGTTTGTGTAGGTCACGCCCATTAGATGGGATGAAGAATCCTAGGATTCCTGGTGTCTTAACACAGAGTGCCTAACATGGTCATCCCTCAGATACTTGGGTGGACACAGGTACCTGCTTCTATTATTAGTGACTGGGCAGCATTGTCTCCCAAATTCTGACTTAATGAATGATCTCTTATCACACCTGGATTCAATTTCTCTGACCACCCTCTCCCCCGAGAAAGTTTCATTTTTCTCTCCCTGCCCTGCCTCTGGGGTTCCTTGACTCTCTTCTCTCATCATTTATATTTCTAATTCACTTTATAGAATAGATGAACCTTAGAATGTTAGATTGAGTGCCTCAGATATTCTCTGGTTCTGTGGTTCTCAATCTGAAGGGGCTCAGATGTATGTAGTTTAAAAAATCTCCCCAGAGGATTTCTTTTTTTTTTTTTTTTAAAGATTTTATTTATTTATTTGAGACGGAATGAGAGAGAGAGAGAGCACATGAGAGGGGGGAGGGTCAGAGGGAGAAGCAGGCTCCCTGCCGAGCAGGGAGCCCGATGCGGGACTCGATCCAGGGACTCCAGGATCATGACCTGAGCCGAAGGCAGTCGCTTAACCAACTGAGCCACCCAGGCGCCCCTCCCCAGAGGATTTCTGATGTGCGTCTCAGAGTAAGGACTATAGATCAGGTCCCACTGGCTCGTTTCTGTGGTGAGAAAATGGGGTCCCAGAAAAGTTCATTGATTTGCCCAAGGTTGTGCAGCTACAAACAGCAGAATGAGGACCCAAACTAGGGTATGCTGATTCCCAGCCCAGTGTCCACTTTACTATACCATGATCCCTCCCCGGGGTGCAGGAGGGGGATCAACTTCGTGGCAGGTTCCTTTTCTCTGGTGTTCTTACCAAGGACTTCCAAAGGCCAAGAGGACAGCTTTTCTGGAGTCTCAAGGCATTCCATTTCTTCAGCGCAGTCCCAAGCCTGAGGCCCCTTTTATTCAGAGTTTCTAATCCAATACGGCAGAGGTTTCCTACTCAGCAGGACTAATAGAGATTAAGGGGGAAAAAAAGGTGAGAATGCTAACAATGTTCTGAATTTGTTTCTTTTTCCATCATTTAGAGTCTGAATGTCTCCACATTGGCTGAATTTGCCTTAAGTTGATTTTACAGTTATTTTTCAGAGACTCCGTGGTTGTGTTTTTTTAAGAGTAGAGGAACACCGAGACTGAACACCGTGCTCAGAGAGGCTGGGCCGGGAGACTAACAAAGGCGGTATTATACTGTGCACTGCAAAGCCAATAAATGAATTCAGGAGACACCTAGATGTGTTTCTTGAGGAGGGCGTGAGGGGGAGGGGTCTGGTGAAAAGGCAGAAAGGTGGGATTAAGATAAATTAAAATGGGGCCAGCATGTTGGATAAGGGGACAGCCCCTTCCTGTTCCCACTATTGCTTAAGATTTTTCATTCTGCTTAGTTCAAAAGTTAAAACTAGTCCTTAACCATGGACTTCATACTCCTCCATCCCCCACTTTCTTACATAGGAAAAGAACTTCGTTGTAAAGCTATTCTGGCCTGATACAGCAGTGTTTATTATTTGAATGCTGCATCTGTGGGGTGGCTTAGACTATTAAAACTGGAAAGGAGCCTTGAAATAATCTAGACCAGAGATTTTCAAAAGTGAGGTCCCCAGACCAGCAGCCTCAACATCGCTTAGGAACTTGTTAAAAATGCAAGTTTAGGGCCCCACCCTCAATCTGCCGAATCAGAAACTCTGGCTGTCGGGTCCAGCAGCCTGTGTCTTAACAGACCCTCTGGTCAGAGGGCCACTGCTCACCTCTGATCCTGTCATTTAACTAACGGAGAAACTTGCTTGAGGAGAGGAGTAAATTTATTAGAAACCAACTAAAGAGCAGAACTCGGGTCCCCTGATTGCCAGCTCTTCCTGCTCTCCCTGATGAGGGGAGCAGGGTGTGGGCATGGGCAGGTGCCCTGTAAAAGTTGAGGATTTCAGCATAATACAGAAACAGTTCACCCATAGTAGTAGCTCACACTTACTGAGAACTTTCTCTTTGCTGTGCACTTTATAAGCCCCATACGAATTTGACATTTTACAACAATCTTACCTATGAGGTAGTATTTCTGTCCTCATTTTATAGATGAAGACACTAGGATCAGAGAGGTTAGTGGATTCATTTCCTATAGCTGCTGTAACAACTTAACACAAACTTGGTGGCTTAAAACAACAGAAATTTATTCTCTCATAGTTCTGACGGCCAGAAATCAGCCTCATGGGGCCACAATTGAGGCATTAGCAGGGCTGTGCTCTTTCTGGAGGCTTTAGGGGAAAATCTGTTCTTTGCCCTTTCCAGCTTCTGGAGGCCACTGACATTCTTTGGCTTGTGGCCACATCACTCCAATTTCAGCCTCCCTCTTTAAGGGTACATGTGATTACATTTAGGGCCCACCTGGATAATCCAGGATAACCTCCCCATCTGAAGACTCCTGATCTAATCATAGCTGCAAAGTCCTTTTTTCCCCATATAAGGTACATTCCCAGGTTCCAGGAATTAGGCTATAGATATCTTTGGGGAGACCATTATTCCAACCTACCAGGAAGATAACTTAATCAGTCTTACACAGTAAATATGAGAGCCTGGATTGGAACCCAAACCTGCCAGACTTTTGAGCCCATGCTCTTAATCACTAGTCTGTACTACCTGAAAAGGTCATCACTCAGAACTATGGCTCTAACATAAGCATTAAGATTTTTCACTTAAGTGCTGTTTCCTTCTTCCTCTAACTTACACAACATTACTTGTCACATAACACTGAACCTCTGAGTCCTTAAGCATGTCTGTATGTTGGTCCCGACTCCTTCAGTTAAATTGTTAGCTCCTAGAGGGCAGAGATTGTATCTTTTTCCTTTTTTTAAAAAAAAGAATGGAGTTATATAATTCATCTACCATAAAAGTCACCATTTTAAGTGTTTTTTTTTTTTTTTTTAGTAAATTCACAGTGTTATGCAACCATCACCACTATCTAATTCCAGAACATTTTCATCACCTCAAAAAGAAACCCTGTGCCCATTAGCAGTCACTCCCCATTCCTCTTTTCCCCCAGCCCCTGGCAACCACTACTCTACTTTCTGTCTCCATAGATTTTCCTATTCTGGGCATTTCATATAAATGGAATCATAATATGTGGCCTTTTCTCTCTGGCTCCTTTCACTTAGCATCATGTTTTCATGGTTCATCCATGTTGTAGCGTGTATCAGTACTTACTCCTTTTTATGGATGGTCTGTTGTATGGATATGCCACATTTTATTATCCATTTATCAATTGATGGGCATTTGGGTTGTTTCCATTTTTTTTGGCTTTTATGAATAATGCTGCTGTGAACATTCATGTACAGGTTTTTGTCTGAACATAGGTTTTCAGTTCTCTTGGGCATATTATCTAGGAGTGGAATTGCTGGGTCATACGGTGATGTTATGTTTAACTTTTTTGAGCAATTCAGATAGTGCATTTTGTATCAAATTGTTTGAATTTTAGCGTGCCATCCATTGTTATTTGTTTATAATGAAATAACATTTTCATAATATGTAGTCTTAATCATATTTCTCATCTTAACTGCCAAATAAATATTTATACCTACAGTTTTCGATAGTAAAGAGAAGGGATGGGTGGTATGGTATAATGGAGGGAGTTCTGGCCAGCCTGGCCACTCTCTGAGTGAGCTCGAGTAAGTCAAATCACCTCACCTCTCTGGGGAGGAGAGCTAGATGATTTCTAAATTCTCTTCCAGACTTAACATTCCGCAATTCTGTGAGAGTCTGAAAAGCTAGCCTTGTGTTAAATCCCAGAGCTTGTGTTTTGTTTTTTTAGCAGTTCATCATTCTCTGTCTGATTTCTGTTCCCAGACACAAACAAGGTTTTACCCATCTATCCGTCTATTTTATTGTGGTCTGCTAACTTCAGGTACTCTGCTAGGCACTGGAGATACACAGATGATGAAGATACTGTCCCCGCCTCCCCAGTCTTGTAGGAGAAGACAAACGGATAAGCAGGTGATTACAATATTGAGAGATTATGATATTTAAAAATTGCTGAGAAGGCCCAGAGGAGAAAAGCTTGGGGTAGATGACATTTGGGTTGTATCTTTCAGATAAGTGTTTAATAGACAAGAGAAACCTTCAGGGCAGAGGAACAGTGTAGGTAGAGGCAGAATGGTGTGAGAGGACAGAGCATGTTTGCCTTTGTATGGTGACTTTTTTCCTTTTCTTACAGTGCTGAAAGCGGACTCTCTCTGTCCAGACTAGCTCCCATTTTGAGATCCTTTTGGGTGTCCAATATTCACAGACTCATTGACTCAGAGGTCTGCAAAAGAAGCTATTTTGTGTAAGTCCTGGACACCTATAGATCTTCTTCCCAGTTTTTTAAGGGCACTTCAGACTCAATTTCAGAGTAATGAGGTTCCCCGAATGGCTAAGGAGCCTTGATCAAGATTTGGGTTTTCTCTTAGCATCAGCTTAGTTTGGGCTCCTTGCAAATGCCTTCTGGTCCCCCTGAGGGTTTTAGTTACATAAAATATTAGGAACGTAAAATTTTACAGTATGATCAGCACAGCACAAACTAAATTTCTAACCTTTGACTAGAATCATATACGGAAGGCTTTGTGTTTTAAACTGCCCCCTTCCCAGCCTCCTAGCCTTCATGAGAGGTCATTGCAGAGGTTACAGCTCTTTCCATGGTCACTGTTCTCTTCCCTTTTACTGGAGGGCAAAACTAGGGCAGAGAAATAATTTTTATTCACTTCTGAAAGGTTACAGTAATAAAGAAACTCTTGTTAACATCAGAGAACGTTGCAGCCAAGAGTTTTCACAGTCTGGCATTGTTTATTTTACATGTAATTTGGAACCTTCTGCACTCTTAAAAATATTGGCACAAAAATGTTTTAACTGTTGAAGTACTTCACTGCATGCGGCAGTATGCGGTGTCAGAGGGGCAGCAGGGCTCTGGAGAGCCATTTGCCCTGTTCCTGTTGGAGAGAAAAACAGTGTTAAGCATGCATGTGTATGTGTGTGCACATCCACATCCACTCAACTATAGATGAGTCTCTCTGCAGTTAGAATTTAAGAACTTTCTCTGTCCTGATGAACTTATGTTTCCCTTTATTTAATGATGAGAATGGTATAACAATCCTGCTTTCCCGTTGCCATGGCTTCCAGAAAGTACAGAGCTTCCCTTATTTAGGTATTTGATACAATTTTTCATTATCCTCTTTCTCTCACACATACACTTTATTAACGCTTTTCTTTACCTTTTCTTTCTTTTTTTTTTTTTTCCTTTTTGGTTCAGATGTCTACTGTGGGCCCAATTCTGGCAGGCATTTTATAGATCTCATCTCAATCACAAATTGCCTGGCTAGAGGTGAGTGTGCCCATTTTGCAGCTGAGGAGAACTGAGGGGCAGAAAAGTTAAAGAACTTGGCTGTGGCCACCATAGTGAGTCTCAAGTCCAGATCTGACTGATTTTCAGACTTTTGCTCTTTTGGCCATAGCACGTGCCTTTTTTTATAAGCCAACTTGAACCTTTTTTTGGAAGTAGGTAGAATACAAGAACAAGTAAATGAACTAATGGCTAACCTATCCATTGATAGGAACAAAGTCATTTGTGTTGATCAAGATAGTAATGCACGGAAGTATCTGGCTCCATCAAAGTGGTTTTTTTTTTTTTTTTTAAGATTTTATTTATTTATTTGAGAGAGAGAAAGAGAGCACACAAGCCGGGGGAGGAGCAGAGGGAGAGGGAGGAAACAGACTTCCTGCTGAGCGTGGTGCCCAGTGAGGCCCATCCCAAGACCCTGAGATTACGACCGAGCGGAAGTCAGACGCTCAACCAACTGAACCACCCAGGCGCCCCCATCAAAGGATTTTTGTTGTTGTTGTTTTGTTAGGTTGAAATTAAGATTTGAAAACAATTACAGAAGGATCCCATGCTGGTGTGGTGATTGGGCTTCCATAGTTCCAGGCTCAACTTTGCTCCTAAAGTTTGGAGGACCTTCTCTTTCCCCCATCTGCTTCTTGTCCTGTGGGCTTAAAATAGAGCTATTTATATTAACCTTGCTAAGACCCAGGGATTCCCCAAGGCTGATCATGCTCTCCCTGTGGACAGTGGCCTGCTGCCGCATAAGCTCTTCTTCCTTCAAATCTTTCTTCCTTGGCCTCCAGAGTGGAGCCTTGGCAAAAGAGGCAGAGGTTACCCCCACCAGCTGGGCTCTGTAGAGCTGTCACCAAGCCAGAACCTTCTCCAGGGATCTCCAGCAGGGCCTCCTTCCTCTGCAGGAGTTCTCCTCTGGCTCTGAGAAAAGGACGCTCTGCTGTCACGTATGTATGTGTTTAACTTCCCAAGCACTTACCTCCCATTAAATGGGCTTTGGAGCCAGACAGACCTGGGTTTTGATCATGCTGTGCCATAATGTGGCCTTGAGACCCTGGGCAAGTCTCTTTACCTTTCATTGTCTCCATTTCTTTCTCTGTAAGATAAGTCATACATAGTGTGTGACTTTAGCAGTATGGTGCTAGTAAAGACTTAGTACAATGCTTGGCACATAAATGGGCACTGTTTGGACCCTTTCTATATAGCACCTAGCATCGGCTGCTTTATTTCAAAACGATTTATGTCCACATCTGTCATGCTTCACTGGCTTCTGACTTTCTGGAGGACAGAGATCATATCTTTCATCCTTGTATCGCCGGTTCTGCCTGGCACAGGTCATGTTCATTGCAGGCCCTCAGTCGATGTTGGCTGAATCTGTTAGGATGGTTTGGACAGGACAGGGCGGCCATGAATGTTTTAGTTTCTCCATCTGAACCTGGGGAAATAGTAACTCCTTATTTTGGAGCCTTTGAGGACAATTTAAAACGATGTGTGTGAAGTGTTTGGAGCCCTTTGAAAGGAGGGTACTGGGGAAATTAATGGTGTTTTTGCTGTTCTTGGGAAAGCCCTTTGTGGTTCCCAGCGAATAAATTACTTGGAGTGAGTTTTCTAACACCTCCTACTCTGCTCTGTTCACTAAGGCTTTTTTTTTTTTTTTAAATAACTGTCTGCTGTAATGCTTCTTTTGCTCTGACTTATAAAGATATATATTTTTGGTTTTGGACTTTCGACCCCTTTCTGCTCCCAGGAGAGAAATTTCTATCAGAATAATAAAAGGTGTAAACTGTGTGTGTTGCCCCTTTTGTGGGCCTTGGGCAGTTCAGCTGCTGGGGTTAAGAATCAGCAGGCTTGTGGTTTGTGCCTGGTTATGGGGGAAGTAGGAGACCATTCCCATTAAGCATTCAGTGGCATTCTCAGTGTCCCCCACACTACTTCTTTCATTCCTGTCCTATGCCCTTTTGCTAAGATTCTTTGGATTTCAAATGAATTATAGTGTCTTTGGTATTTTGAGTACAGATAATTTATGGCTCTACCTCTTCTCTTTCAAAGACAGAAGGTGTTTATCATCTGCTGTGCTTTAGGTCCCAAGCTGAGTTGCCTGCCAAAGAAGATCCTCCTTCTAGAGGAAGGAGAGGATGGGAGAGTTGAAAAACCACTCACTAGTTTTAGAGTCAAAAAAGTAAGGAATTAAACTTGGTTTCACCTTTAATCAGCAGACTCAGGTGAAGAGCCTGGACCAGATTATTTCTCTCTCTCTTTTTTAAGATATTTATTTATTTACTTTTAGAGAGAGAAAGAGTGTGGCATTTTCACCGGGGCTTTCTATAAATTGTGTCTTCAGCAAAAGGAATGATTGCAGTAGCCCTGTGGGGAGCTCTTAGGGTATGGCAAGATTGTTAGTGCCCCTCACTCTGTGTCCTACCAGAAGGTAGGCAGCTATCTGCTCTTTTCTCCTGTGGGTTTAACCCTGCACTGGGCACTACCTCTGCTCAGGACTGGATGACTACGTGAAAAAGTTCTGGAAGCTAAGGCATCACACCGGGGTGTAGTAGCCATAGACATTGGTTGTAACTGCCCTGGATGTGCTTTTGAGTATTTCTGGATCCATTGGTAAGGCAGTTATAACAGTTCTCTTCCCCGTTTCCCTAAAATGCTGGGTGAATAATCCTGTGGTGATAGTTAGACCTGAAGGGGCCTAGCTGGAAAGCAGGGACTTCTTTCTCCACGTCGATGCTATCTGTTTAGCTGCTCTTTTCTGAGTGGCAGTGATATGGACCATAAATGTAACATGTCTGGTCCTCAAAGGAGCAGAGAAGCCACAACCACTCTCTGGACTTGAGCTGCCTTACTTGACACTTAGATCCAGGCCTGACCTCTTACCTCAACTCACCATTGGCTGCTTCACTGATCCCCTGCCTCTCTACTCTTCATCTCAGATGCATCTTGCAAATCATTCAACAGCCTGGCTCATCTTCTTAAACACTGCTTATGTCAAATACTCAATAAAATTACCATCTAACATTCTATGTATTTTATTTTGCCATTTCCCCCTTCCTAGAATATAAGCTCTAGGAATTCAAGTATTATCTCTCTCCCTTTTTTTTTTAAGATTTTATTTTTAAGTAATCTCTACACCCATTGTGGGGCTCAGACTCAAAACCGTGTGATCAAGAGTTGCATGCTCAACTGACTGAGCCAGCCAGGTGCCCCTGTATTGCCTCTTGTTTATTGCTGTAGCCTAAACTCCTAGAACAGTGCTTGGTGGATGGTTAACACTGACTATATATTTATTAATGATGAAGGCACTATTGAATTTTTTTTCTCCTCCAGGTCCAGCAGCATTATTAATTTTATGGCTCTGTTAAGGATTGTTTTACTCATTTGTTTATTTATTTATTTATTTTTTGATGTGTTGGATTTAATTTATTTATTTTCTCATTTATTTATTTAGGGAACATTTTTGTCACTCACCATGTGCTAATCCCCAAATGCTCTTGGTAGAGAGTGCTCCAGAGAGAAATGATCTTACAGGGCTTATATGCCAAAAAGAGAAATGAGGTTGAATCTTTCCTAGGTTAGGTTCTAAACTAAATAGATGAACAAGTAAGATTGGAATTCACCTGTTTTTTGTTTAGTTGTATTTTTGCTGTAGACTTTCTAGAGAAGCTGGCCCAGCACAGGGCTGAGTGTGATGGCAGGATGGGGCTGGAAACTAGGCAGCCCCCAGGCGCCGAAGGGAGGGATGTAGACTGGCAGCCCTCTGCCAAGGTGGAGGAATTGCTTGGGTTTGTAACCAGCTTTCTAAGGCAGAATCAGAGTGGTTGAGAGTCCTTGGTCACCAAAGCCAGACTAGGCTCAGATCCCAAACCAGCTGTGCGACCTTGGGTAAGGACCTTAGTCTCTGTGCCTCCATTTTTTCTCTGTAAAATAGGAATAGCTATAGTACCTACCTCATCTTACTTACAGCATTGTGGAGGTTTAAGTAAATTACTACGTGTGAGACTTTTTGAACAGTGCCAGGGGGCTAGATAGAGGTTTGCAGCTCTTCATTTTATTATTTATTAAGTATAATCTGACATGATAATGTAAATAGAAAAAAGAAAGGCAGTTTTGCATAGTTATATGGAAAAACTGAGTCTCAGAGATTTGTCTTCCAGAGTTACAAGGTGGGGAAATGGAACTGTTTGGGCCCAGAGTTTGCTTAGATTTCAAAGCATTTCTAAGGTCAGAGTGGGACTTGAATACAGATCGCTAGAGAGAGCAACTCTTTACCAGATACAGTATTCCAGCTGAGGTTTTCTTTTTCCTTTAGATAAAATGTTTACTGTTTTAGCAATATTTTACTGAAAAAAAGAGGACAAAAAGAATTAACCTAAAGAGGTGAGGGCCACTCTCAGAGCTCATAAAGCCAAGTCCATTCTATTTTCTGGGACTCGGAACTTTACTGCTTGTCTCACCATTGGCCTTCTCATTACTTAAGCAGGAGTGCTTCTACCAGAATCCAGGCTCAGCCATTCCCAGGGTACTTCTATATGATTCTGTCAGTGGAGTAGCACTTCTGTTTGAGCCTTAAGACAAAAGAATGTTGGACTAGGAATCAGATGACATTGTTTCTGTGAACTTCTCCATCATCTCTGAGCAGAGTGACAATTGGTGACTCACCCTTTGTTTCCTCATCTCCACAGCAGGGACCAGCCTGTTTCTGAGGTTACCACAGGGGTGATATTTGGGAAATTGTATGGTTCTGAGCAGTTAGCAGTAAGGAGACAGGAGTGAAAAACAAGCATTGTGTATGACCCATGGGGAACAAGGGAAATGCCCATTTGACTGTTTGGGGCTGTAGACTTTGGTCTGACCTCCTCTTCCCAGCTGGAGTCACCAGTTAACCTGTGTGATTCAGTGAATTAGGGTGGCCCATCTCTTTTGCTTCCCATTACTGTAGAGAAGAAGAAGACAGGACTGTTTGGTAAAAGGGCTAGGAACCTCAAGATTGGGAAAGGGGGTAGATTTTGGATCCTCCAAGAATGTTGTTTCCAGGCAGCATGATGTCTGTCTTGGAATTGCTGAGTGGGAAAGGACAGTGCTGCCTCCCGGTCTTCTGGGATGTTTAGATCCTCAGCACCCAGGACAAATGACAGTGCCCAGACTCCATTAGCAAAGCACTTACTAGCTTGTTAATTCTCCATTTTCATCTGTTTCGCTTGTACGTCTGTGCACTTGAGATGGCCAGTACTGATGGGGAGCGAGCGTCCTGTGGTTTTCCACTGTCCCAAGTCTGCCTAAATTCAGTAAAAAATATTTTAGAAAGCAGTGTTGTGCCTGCAGCTTTCCTGCACTCATAAGTGCAGTCATGAGGTCCATTGTGCATTTGGGAGCCTGCAAGTGTTTCTGGAAACCTAAGGTGTGTCAGCATCTTGCTGACCTCGTGACTGCAGGTAGAATGCAGAGGACCCAGACGGATGATATCCGCTGACATGTAGCGAACGGATTGCCGGGAAAGGGGATCAGGCTCCTCGGCCCTGGTGTTCTGTACTTCTGCTCCACTGGAGACGCCTGCCGGGCTCAAGCTAAGTACACATCTTGCTCATATTACATCTTGTTCAAGTAGGATTTTCCATTACCACAACACAGGAGACATCGAGGGCACCATGAATGCTAAAACCCTGCAAGACTGCGACCAGGGTCAGAAAGGCATCAGCCTAGGATTACAAATAACTGTCGCATTCTTTTTTCAGCTGGCATTCAGCGAGCTCTGATTATGTGCAAGTCATGGCCTCCTCACCTTTTCTCCTCTGCATCCACCTGATAATCAAATGCTGTTGATACTGCTGTAGGCATTTCTCTGGAAAGCCTTCCTCTTTATGCCTGTTGCCACTTACGTTAATTCAGTTCCTTCCCAACTCTCACCTGGGCCGTTGCTGCAGCCTCCTCTGGTATTCCTCCCTCCTGTGGTATTCCTACCTCTGGCCTTTCCCCTAACTTTGTGGTCTGTACTTTATACTTCTAGGGTTAATTTTCAGAAATATCCCCTGTGCTCAGACCTCCTCATGTGGCATTCAGGGCCATTTCCAATCAGACAGATACTGCCTTTTCAGTTCTGCCTCTGCTTCTTCCCATTCATGGCCTCTTTGTTACAAATTTTCCTCTGCAAATGCACTATTTGTTTACCTCTCTGTGGCTTTGCACATACCATTCTTTCAGTCTGAAAAGTGGTAATCCCTGTTCACCCTTTAATATCTAATGTAGTAAATGTTGCTTCATCTCTGAAGCCTTTCAGCCCCCAGATTCGCCGTTGCCATTTTTTACAATGTGCTAGGTGTTTCACTTGTGTGTGGTGTGTCTTTCACATGAGATCACAGACTTCCTTAGGACAGCTACTGTGTTTCATTCATCCTTTTTGTCTACTGCATACCATAATGCCTTAAATATGGTAGGCACTCAATATATGCTTAGAATATGTACAAGGCAGTGTAGAATTCTGCACCTGGGCAGCTTATGGTCTAGCAAGGAACATAAGTTACTTCATAATACTACTGCTCAGAATGGGATAAGTATTGTAAGAGAGGCTTTAATGTATACACATGGTTTTTTTTTTTTTTTTTTTTTAAAGATTTTATTTATTTATTTGAGAGAGAGAGAATGAGAGAGACAGCACATGAGAGGGGGGAGGGTCAGAGGGAGAAGCAGACTCCCTGCCGAGCAGGGAGCCCGATGCGGGACTCGATCCCGGGACTCCAGGATCATGACCTGAGCCGAAGGCAGTCGCTCAACCAACTGAGCCACCCAGGCGCCCAATGTATACACATGGTTAAGTCACAGATTGAAATTTGTGAGAAGAATCATTTGTAATTGGAATTGTCTTTTTTTTTTAATTTTGTGGTAACATATATGTAATATTTATCATTTTAACCTTTCACAAGAGTACCATTTGGTGGCCTTAAATGAGATGCATTCATAATGTTATGTAACCATCATCACTATCTATACCAATTTTTTCATCATCCACAACAAAAAATCCCTCATTTCTATTCTCCCCAACTCCTTATAGCCTCCTGTGCCTATCCTAGGTACCTCACAGAAGGGGAAATCATACAATATTTGTCCTTCTCTGTCTGACTTATTTCATTAAATGTAATGTTTTTAAGGTGTATCCATGTTATAGCATATATCACTTCATTCCTTTTTATGGCTGAATATTATTCCATTGCATGTAGATAACCACATTTTGTTTATCTGTTGATGAACGCTTAGGTTTTTTCCACCTTTTGGCTATTGTGGATAATGCTGTTATGAACATTGGAGTACAAGAATCTGTTCCAGTCTCAGCTTTCGATTCTTTTGGGTATCTAGTTAGGAATGGAATTAGTAGGTCATAGGGTAGTTCTGTGTTTAACTTTGTGAGAAATTGCCAAACTATTTTTCACAACGCTGTGCTATTTTACATTCCCACCAGCAATGCTTGAGAGTTCCAGTTTTTCTGTATCCTCGCTAACACTTGATATTTTCCTTTTCCTTTTTTTAAAATTATAGCCATTCTAGTAGGTGCGAATGGAATTATCCTTTGCTTATTATACTTCCAGTAATTGCCTGCTGATTGGTTCTACCTTGATTATTGGCCATTAATGACCACTAATAAATGAAACTGTTTTCACCTTCCAAATCTTGTATTTAACAACAGAAAACCAAAGCCTGATCAAAACTTCCGTGCACTGGCACTTGTTAGCAGGGCATGAGCCCTTTGTTAAACTTGGAAGTGTAAGCAAAAGGGCATTTCTTAGAAAGTTTCCTAGTTATTCTTCCATAGCACTTGTTACAGAGCAGGCAGGGTTCCAAGGTCTGTTAATGTTTAACCTGTTCACTTCAGAGAGTTAGTTGGCTATTATCTCATTAGAGTGATCAGCGAGAGAGGAAAAACTCAGTTGCCCACTTCATGCTTTCTTACCCTGACAGTTGTGAATTTCTTTCTTGGTTCAGTCAGAAGCTCTCCTTCTTAACTTCAGACTTCTGTATAAGTATTTTGACTTCAAGTCTAGAACACTAGCAGATGGTAGTCATGGAACTAGAGGTGGTCTTGAAATATTTCAGTGGAAGAGACTGCTTTGAGAGAGGTGTGGGGTTTCAGAGGCTATGAGAGGACACCCTGAAAGGACAGGAATTGGGCCTCTTCAGCCTAGAGTAGTGTTTGGAAACCATGAAAACAGCAGCAGCATGTACACAGACCTGCTCAACCCCTCTCCAAATCCTTGTACTCAGTCCTTGTACTCAAGGGAACTTTCCTGAAATTTGTAAAAGTGGATGGACATCACTAATGCAAGAGGTAATTATGACAGGAAATACTACATTGAGTCATTCTGCAGACATGTGCTGAGCAGTGCTGTCTTTGCCCTCAAGGAGCTCACAGTCTAATGCAGTGGGAAATGAGGGGGGCAGACTATAAACAGATATTAAAATAGCACAGTATGCCTTCCTGGTGGAAATACTAAAAACCACGTGAAGGAAAAAGCAACAAGCTTTGAGGAACTTGAAACACTTCACAGAAAATGAGGTGATGCCTCTTCTGTAAAATGAGGACAATGACACCCCCCTTTTAGGATTATTGTGAAGATTAAAGAGGTAATACATAAAGCTTTTAATACAGTTGCTGGCACATGGTAGGCATTCAACAAATGTTAGCTAATGTTGTTATGTTATCATGGAAAGGTTTTATTGAATTGATGAATGACAATATATCCATTAATTGCACTCAACAGAGACTGAGTTGAGCTAATTTAAGCAAACAAAGGCATTTATTGGAGGCTAACTAGTGCTCACAGAATGGAAAGGAGAGTTTGACAACAGGCCCCAGGAAGCTCAGGGATCGCAGTATTAGAAATAAGAACTTAGTACAGTCTCTTTGGGATGACCCAACTTTAGCTGCCTTTTATCTTTGAATGTCTCCACTCAGAAGCAAAACTCTGATTAGATTAGCTGGGATTCTCTGCCCATCTCTGTGTTGAGGGGACAGGTTTCCAGGACCAGCAGCCTGCCAACTCATATGGAGTTGGGGAGGAGTAGGTCTGGGTCCTAAGGAAGAGATGCAGAGAGTGAGTGATACTCACCTCAGACAGTATCAGAGTACTTCCAAAATCTGGTGATCCATTGAGACTGTTGATGGAAACAATCAGGCCAACTCATGGAACAGCCTTTGGGTGTTTTTTTTGTCCACAGAATCTTGAATGCTCTGGCTTATGACCAATGGCAACCCAACGTGACCATACCTATCTGACATTCTTCATTGAAATTTCTCTAGTTTTTCTATGTTTATTCTTAAGTATGGTAGCTAAAACAAAGACTCTTGACTATTACAATAGTAGAAGAAAGAAAACTTTTTGACCTTTGTATATGGAATTTCTTTTTATATGTCCACCTTAAAAATTTCTCATTTGTCAGCTCATGATCAGAGATTTGCTCTGGGACTTTATTATGACTATGTAGTCAGACCCTTCCTTCAGCTTTATTTTGGCCTATACATGCTACAGTGTATTTGACCTTGTTGAATCTCATCTCCTTTCTAGGATAACTTTTCAATAATTCAGAGTCGTTTCCATTTTACTCTTCTTTTTCAAAGTCCTGAAATTAGCAATTTTAATTTTTTTGCTTGTGTGATTCTCCGTTTCTGATATGACCCATCAGAAGCAGAAAGGTGTGACATTTTAGGTAGACACTGGATTTAGGGACCAGCTGTCCGAGATAAAAGTCATAGCACTGTCACAAGAAGGGTGTGACTCCGGGGCAAGGCATTTAACATTTTTGAACTTCTCTTTTCTTGTTTATGGAGTCAGGACAATAGTAGCAGTTAGGCTGTGAGCTCCTAGAAGGGCAAGGTTATGGTCATGAGGCACAAAAGAGATCGTATATATGCATACATTATCAAATCAAATGCAATGTATGCTCATTGTTACTACCACCATCATAACTACTATCAGTTCAGATTTTCGGTGGAGGCCCCCAGAATTGTTTCCTTTAGGACTTTGTGCTGTCAATGTTGTTAAAACAGTGACTCTTTCAAACCAATATTCGCCCCTCTAACTGGAATACACGTGAGACTTGCCATCTGGGATGCAACAAAAAACTTCAGAAATGGAGTAGATTAGAGCTGTTACCTTCCTCTCATCTCTATGTCCTGACACAGAAGAAAATTAAATTGGCGTGATAGTTTGATCATCCCAGGATCATAGTGTTCCTTATCAGCTCTTTTCAAGGTGATTTCAGACTTAACTGTTGTGTTTGAGTGTCTTGTCAAGTGGGTACATGACTGTAATTTTCAAGGACAGCTGTCTCTTGCTTTGCTCTTTTCCAAGCCTGAGGAAGAGGCTCCTGTACTTTGTAACCATTCAGAAATTAAAGCTAGTGGTTCTGCAGGTATGCCTGCCAAACCATGTACCTCGTTTTTCAAGACATGATCAGGCTATGCAAATTTTGAATATGCAGATTCAAAGCTGCAAGACTGGGATTTTTAAAATAAATAAGTAAGTAAGTAAATAAATAAATAAATAATTTGAAGAGGCATTTCAATGTAGCAAGCTTCCCTGTGCATTAAAAGTTTGAAATGATTTATTAAAATAAGATGTAAGAATTATCTCATGTTTTGTTTAGGTTGGCTTTTCATCACAGCTGAAATATGCTTTACTCAGATTCACATGATTTTCTAAAGAGGGAAGAAGAAATTGAAACTGACCATCTTTTCATGTTTTATTATTTTTCCTTTTCTTCTTGGTATTAATACAATTTTCTCTGGATCTGCCTAACACACACACACACACACACACACACACACACAGAATTTTATTTTGTTGTATTTTGTGATCATTGCTAAAAGCTCCTTAGTAGATCTGTTAGTCATCATGCAAGTAAGTGAGTTACATGCACGCATGTGTATTTGGTCTCTCCATGTCCCCCTTCTCTCTATCTCCTCTCACCTGTTTCTGTGTGTTTCACATAATATTGCACAGTGAGCTCATTCTAACATTAAATTTAATAGACTGGCTGATGTTCAGTGCGCATTAGCCTATTGCCATGCAGTCGCTGTAGCCCATGGTGTTGATACTGCAAAGTGTTGCGGATGGCCTTTCTGACTGCTGGAAAGACCTGACCTGCCATCTTTTGCACTGTTGTACCCTTAGGATGAATCTTGTGTGTTCCTTATGCTTTAGTCAGCACTCTAGCCACCCTTTATTATTCATTCATTCCAACAAATTCTTTTCTTTTTTATTTAAGATTTTACTTTTTAAGTAATCTCTACACCTAACATGAGGCTCAAACTCACAACCCCAAGATCAAGAGTCTCATGCTCCACTGACTGAGGCAGCCAGGCTCCCCTATTCCAGCAAATTCTTATTAGCCTGCTACTGTTAGTGGCTTTGCCTCAAGCCAGTAGCTGTAAAACTTACCCTTACCTTCATGTGCATCCGTTCTTGTGTTGTCACCACCAACCTTCTTCCATCCTGTCTTCCTATGCCCCAATCACACCCTTTTGCCCACTAGTTTTCCCAGGAGTGGGGCTGAGCTATGCTAGCAATGTCTGATGTCTATTAGTAGTTGGCCACTGATGACCCATCTCTAGCCACCATTGGAATTGGGAATCTCTGAATTGTGTTTACCTAAGACCATATTAGTTATTCTTAACCCTGCCTCTACAGATAATCTAAGTTGTAGGTACATGAAGGGGTGGCCACATAATTTTTTGTGTTTGTTCTAATGTAGATAAGCATTGGAATCAGTCTGCTCTGTATTCTTATCTTCACCCACTATTTCCTAGTTTCCCAAATGTCAGTTTCCTCTTCTCTTAAGTGGGGATAGGAACAGTACCTGTCTCAGTCACTGGGAAGAATTAAATGAGCTCACATGCATGAAGCTCTTAGCATAGTTCTTGGCACTTGATAAATAGTTATGGGACCTCTCTCTGGACTTGAATCACTTTTGTGGCACTGTAGACTGGGGAGAGGAGAGGCTTTGCAGAAGGTATAATTTATAAGCTATGTCTTAGAGGATAAGGAGTTAGCATCCCAGTGGACAAAGAAGGGGGAAGGAATCCCGACAGCAGTATGCTTAAGAGCTATGAGAGAGCAAGGTTTATTTGTGGAAATTGCATATCGTTTACTGTGAATGAAGGGTGAGCTAAAAGTGGGGAGGTGGGAGGAGGTGAGGCAGGAAAGATGACCAAGAACAGATCACAGAGAACCATGTAGAGCTCAATAAGGAGTTTAAACTTGATCCTCCATCGTTCCCTCCACCCACATAATCTGGTTCCTCTGTTAAGCAGTCACATAAACGTCTTTAAGAGCAGCAACAGTGAAAAGGGGGAAGAGGGCAGCGAATTGGCCTCAAATGAACTGGCATGTCTTTAAAGCTAATATTCCTCCTCGAGAATACTATATTAATTAAACATGTGCCTTGCAAGGTTCATTATTGTTTTACTTGTGTTCCCTGTTGGTTGTCTCATTCATTAATCTGCTGATTAGTAACCCTGAACTCTTGTATCTCCCCACCCCCTTTTTTGGCATTCCCTTTTTAATATACTATGCTGTTCCCCCTGGGACGTCAACTCCAGGACCCGTCCCTGGCCTGCTCATGTTTGTTTTCTTTGCCCCTTGTGCCTGCCTCTGCTATAACATTTGTAGTATGTGTTAAGTAATCCTTAAGGTAACATTTTTATTATGTCATAAAAAGTGCATGGCAAATATATTATAACTCATGGACTTTGTTTAAAAATGAACGGATAATTTATTGAGTGTGTTACATGAGCCTTGCTCCCCTCCCCATTTCAGCTGAGACTTGCTGCTCATTTAGCCTAGCCTCCTATTGAGTGCTCCCACCCTGTGACATGCTGGGAAGGCAGACCCATGGTTGGCTAGAAATGACATCATAGTTTATGTACTCAATAAAAATTTAATTAAGTCATTACAGGAATTGCAGTCATCATTTAACCCTCTGATTTCTTCTGTTTAGTTTATTATTAAACATTCAGTAATACCAGTCACCAAATCTTGATGGCTTATAAAATACCTGCATGAATTTTAATAGCTTAAATAAATGGGAAAATATGAGTAACTGATATAAAAGGAACCTTTTCCTTGTGGTGGTGCTGTATGTATGGGTTTTTATGAAAAGCAAAGCATTATGGAAAGGATAAGAGTTGACTAAGAGAACAGCCCAAAACTGTCCGGGAGGAGTTTCTCATTTGGTTTGTCCATCCGTGTATTCATCGTGGGCAGGGCACGCCATATAGAATCATCTGGCAGTGGGGACACAGAACCTGCAGGCCAACAAACAAAGCTTAAGTGAGGGAATAAAATCCCAACAGAGGTTCGCCAGAGGGAATATCCAGCTCCCCTTGGCTGCTGGGCTGGCTAGAAGGGCCCAGTAAGATGAGTGCAGTAGTTCAGGAAGCTGTTCTCACTCACCCTCACCTGTCACCTGCAGATCATGTGTCTGCACTGATCAAGCTTCCACCCTCTTCCAGGAAGGGCCTTTTTCAGCCTGGGTGATGATATCTGAAAGCCATTCCTAGCAGTGGCTGCTTGCCATCTCTCAGCTAGAGAGGAGAGGGAGAGGCAGCTTACAGGTCACTGGAGTTAGACTATAGGACCAGAGATAGTGGAGCCTTGCTCATAGGGACTTCTCGGCCGGCTCTCCATTCTTCCTGGGTCATAGCTAGCCAGAATGCAGGTGCATCCCAAGAGGAGAAAGTGTGTTTGTATGTAACTGGACCTTGCTGGAAACGGAGGTGTGCAGATTAATGTGTTGCTGATCTCTGGAAGTGCCCTACATATGGTGAAGCAGATAAAGCACTTGTCTAGAAGTCAGGTTCCAATCCTGGCTCTGCTTTCTTTGTGACCTCAGATAAGTCCCTACCCCTTTTTGGGTCTCAGTTCACCATTTCCTCAGAGGGATTGAGCTAGGTGATCTTTGAAGACCCTTCCAGCTCTAAAGCTTACTAGGTAGATGCAACACATAAACTAGCTCTGCTGAGCAGGTTCAGTGCATGTTTTTCTCTGAAAGATGCTCTTGCCTTTGTGTGATGTCTCTGACATCTGTTTGTGGCTCTGATTCTTCTTGCATGATGAGGAGAATAGCGTGTATGGGAATAGGGAGAGGCCCAGAATGGCTCTCAGCGGGGCTGGGCTGTAGTGCCATCGTCGCACTTCAGAACGAATGAACTCTAGCTCTGGCTTGTTTCTTGACTCCGCCTTTCACCTCAGCCCATTCTGGAAGATGGTGCATTAAGAAGTTGGGCAGTACATATTTTTGAAATTTCAGAAACATGCAAGGTATTCAAGCAGCAAAAAAGGGGAAACAAACAAAAGGGTGTCATTGGACAGAACACGCTATGCGTGGCACTCAGGCCTCTGTAAGGATTCAGTCATCAGCGTGCCAGCCAGTCTCAAGTCCTGCTCTGGGCCAGGCCCTGGACTAGGTGTCTGTCAGGGGTGCCAAGATTAATCAGAGTTCCTTATGATCTTTGAGTAGCTCACAGACTAGTGGGAGAGACAGGTACATATGCAGTTCTCAACCGTGTTGTGCTTCCAGGAGGAGGAATATGGACGGAGCTCTAGGAACATAGCGGCTGGAGGTCTGATTTGGCGTGGGTTGAAGGTAGGGGGGAAAGGTCATGGATTGTACCACCAGCTGCATCCAATCTCACATTTTCCAGTCTTGAGCTGGGCCATTCTCTCTTCCTTTTTGAAAATTATCCCTGACTATTGGAACTGGTTTTAGTTTTCTATAAACAAACCAGAAGGTACTACTCATAAGTCATTGCATTGCAGAGCACTTTACAGCTTACTGAGGCTTTCAGCATACATTGTTGAATTAATGAATGAATACATGCTAATTCATTTGCTGTTTAAACCAGCACTGTGTATAGGGCATTTGAAAGGCAAGGAAATAGAGAGGTTATTTGACTTACCCAATATCACATCCTCTGTATACAGCAGAATTAGAACTTGAACCCAGGTTGTCTGACCAAACCCAGGTCCTTTCACTACTCCTTTCTGCTCTTCTTCAGAGACCAGTTATGAGCCACAGGATTAAATCACTCAGTCTTTGATTTATGATCCAAAGTAAAATCATCCTTCTAGAGGCAGAAACCTGATGGAACGTAAGGCACATGGACTTTGGACTCAGACTGACCTGGATGCTAGTCTCAGCTTTATCACTAATTTGCTATGGAACCTAGGGCCAGTCCACTTCACCTGCTTGGGGCTCAGTTTCTGTGTCCATAAAAATGTGACTCTAGCCTACCTACCCTCTGAGTTCCAGTGACAGTTAAAGGAGATGGTATCCATAAAAGCATGTGGCCCATTCTAGGTCCTCAGTAAATGGAGGAGATGACAGTGGGCATGGTTATGGTCAGGGTTGTTAAGCACAAATCTTATTCTCCATGTAAAGTTCCAAATAACTTGGTTGTTTCTAAAACCTGTCAGTTTAAATATCCAGTGAGTCCTTACTAACCACTGCACATTACACCAGGCTTTCTGCTGGGATCTCAGGAATGAAACATGGACCGGGCTTTCAAGCATATTCCTAGAAGTCTGGAGGTCAGAGTTTTACCCTACTGGAGACATTCAATGAACTGCAGTCTGGACTCTGAAGGCCCACCTGGCTGTTCTCTGAGAGAAGTTCTACCTGGGTGTCCATGGTCTCCCTGGAATTGTATTTCAAAACAGTCTCTTAAGATTAACAGTCTTACTACTTCAGCCTGGCTTATTCTCTCCTCCTCTTCACAGCCTCAGGGGCTTCGGGGGCTCTCCTTTCTCCTCAGCATCTCACGCAGGGTCCTGCCTCTCTCCCTCCTCTTCGCACCTCTGACGACTTCCTTCTGTCTTTTACCACCACAAGCTCCTTTGAGTAGCCCTTAGACATTTCCTAACCTGGTCCCAACATACCTTTCCAGTGTTCCTGCCCATTCACCTTCCCTGGGACTCCCCAAACATTTTCTTTCCTGCCTCTGCACCTTGGCACACCTTGTTCCCTTTGTCTAGAATGTCCTCTCTCCTCCAAGGTCCACCTAAGTGTTACCTCCTGCAGAACTCTTCACCTGCTCCCAGAGCAGAGATCATTTGTACTAAAATTCATTTATTGCTCACCACTTTTGGGATAGAATTTGAGGCAACATATTGCAGTTTAATTATTTTTTACATGTTTGTTTTTCCATACTAGACTGTGTGCTTCTCCAGCAAAGAAACCATTTCTTACATTTGTGTTCATAGGGTCTAGCACAAAGCCGGACATGTACTTGGGGCTTGGCTCCTTAAACTGAGTTACTGCTTTGTGTAATTTGGAATCAAAACCTGAAAGAAGCTGTCAAATTGGGGAGAATCCTGGCAGATCAGGGAAATGGGGATGGACTAGCAGTTCGACCTGTTAGGGGCCTTCTCTCTTTGTTTTACTAAGAGTCTGTGATAGTTAAGAGGCAAAAATCATATTTTTTGTTCTTTTCCCCTTTTTTCATACTTTTGTTTTTGTCATTTTGTTTCTGTAGGTTAATTCTTATATCCTGAAGAAGAACATGATCCTTATGACAAATAATTTCTATGCAGCAATCTTGGGATATGATGAGGTAAGATCATTTGTCAAGCCTTAAGCAGAACATTGGCTTCCCCCAACAGACTTTTTTTTTAATTTTAATTTTAATTAGTGAACACACAGTGCAGTATTGGTTTCTGGAGTAGAATTCAGGGATTCATCACTTACATAGAAAGACTTTTGATGAGAAACTCTGAGGGAACCTTCAGGGGACATCATTACTACCTACCATTATGGCTTAGAATTTCCTCATTGACTTGGCAACAGAAATGACTATGCCTAGCAGTTTGCCTAGTGCTTGGGAAAGAGAGCACGATATAATATGGTCAAATCATTCAACTAGTAGCATTTATTGAGTCCTTATGAGGTGCTGGATGTAGGGACAAAGGCAAATCAGTCACTGTTTTAGCCTCCAGAGATAGGAAGACATACACATATAAAGAGCATGGGCTGCCAGACAAATCGCACACTTTTGTGGCTTTCATTATAAAAGCAATACATACTCATTTCAAAAACTCATAAAACTGCACACAAGTGGTTGAAGTAAAAAATAGAAGGCCCCTTTCCTGTCCTGCCCAATTCCCTGTCCCAGAGGAAAACTTTGTTAATAGTTTATTGGGTGTCCTTCCAGACATTATGTTTGCATACACAGGCACCTATGTATTTTCTTTACACAATGGAAGTTACACTACATACACTGTTCTGCACCTTGCCTTTTTTGCTGAACAATATATTTTAGGCCTCCTTACACATCAGAACATTTAGATCTCATTTTTGTCATTGTAAAATATACATAACGTCAAATTTACCATTTTTAAGTGTACATTTTAGTCGTCTTAAGTACATTCACATTGTTGAGCAATTGTCCCCACCATCCACCTCCAGAATTTTTTCCATCTTCCCAAACTGAAGCTCTGTACCCATTAAACCCTTACTCTTCCCTCAGCCTCTTCTCAGCCCCTGGTAACCACCACCTTCTCCTTTCTGTCTCTGTGAATTTGAATACTGAGTACCCCCTTGTAAGTGGAATCATACGGGTTTTATTCTTTGTGACTGGCTTATTTCACTTAGCATAATATCCTCAGCGTTCACCCATGTAGTAGCATCCGTCTCATCTTTTTCTCCCCACTGTTATTATGGAAATTTCAAACACATCAAAAAGGTAAAAGAATGGTGTAATGAACATCTGTATGCACCCTACCAGGGTTCCTCATACCTCATCTTTTTAAAAAACACGTGCATTTATGCTCATTTTGTGGTGACCTCCAGATTTAATGCAAGCACCACCCTTTCTGGGAAACAGGCCTGGAAATTCCCCGGGCTCAGTTCCTTCCACCTACCCTGGACTCCACAGCACTCGCTACACTAGTGTTAACTGTCACCCTGGCTGGGTGGGGACTCCTTCTGGGTGGTGGCAGTGTCTACCGTGTTTGCATTTCTCTTGCCTGCTGTGGTACCTGGCATGTGGTGAGGAATGAGGAAGGGAGGAAAGGCATAAAGGATAAAAGTAAGAAACTGGAGTTCAAGCTGGAGGAAGTGTTACCAGTCTGAAGATAATAATTAAAGCCAGGAGATAAGCTTACAAAAATAGGACTAGTTAAAATTGAGGGTTCCTGATTCTCAGTCCACCAGATATTTGCAGAAAACAGGAAGGTTTATTGGAGAGCAATTTAGATTGCATACCACACACGTCATTGATTTAACATGAGCTTTGTGGGAATGGGACGGGAGTTGAGAAACACTGCTTACATCTGCACATTAATTGTTAAATTAGATACATTCTGACTGCAGAAGCCTTAGAGTATATAGAAAAATGAGGCTTAGAATTGAAGAAATAGCATTCTCTATTAGCTAGTATTTCTTTGAGGACTTTATTGCAGCTGGCTTGGCTGATTCCTTTCACCAGTATTAATAAAGATGTTCTGAATTGTGTCTCTTTTCTGTCCCTCCTGGCAGAGCCATCTTATAAACATGCCTGATCACAAGAGTCACCTGGGGAGCTCTTCAAATCTAATTCTTGAGCACCTCTCTAAAGATTCCAGGTCAATAGGAGTGGGGCCTGGTATTTAGCAAGCACCTCAGGTGACTCTTTAGAGTGGGAAAGTTTGGGAAATATACTAATTACCTGGGACGCTTTTTAAGAAATACCATTGTTTGGGCCCTGTCTCCCAAAAGTTCTAATTTAACTGCTGTAGGTGGGCATCTTTTGTAAAAGTTCCTCAGGTAATTTTAATGTGCATGCAGATCACGTAGGTAAAATTCAGATTCTGACTCAGCAAGTCAGCGGGGAGGCCTGAGATTCTGCATGGCGAACAAGCTGCAGGTGACGCGGTGCAGCCATTCTGCAGACCACACTGGGAGTCATGGATTCTAGAGCTGTGCTGTCCAAGACTAGCCACATGCGGCTCTCTTTTTTGTTGTTGTGAGTAGGCCCCACATGCAGCATGGAGCCCAGCTCGGGGCTTGAACTCACAATCCTGAGATCGAGACCTGAGCTGAGATCAAGAGTTGGATGCTTAACCGACTGAACCACCCAGGTGCCCCCACATGTGGCTATTTTGATTTAAATTCCTTAAATAAAATTGAAAATTGAGTCGCACTGGTTACATTTCAGGTGCTCAATAGCTTTACGTGGCTTGTGGCTGCTGGCCTGGACCATGTGGTTATAGAGCGTCTCCGTCATTACAGAAAGTTCAGTTGGACAGTGCCGTTCTGCAGCACCCTTTTCCTAGAATGTTGCTTGGGTTGTGCCCCTACCCTGGCCACATTGAAACCTTCCTGTTTTCTGCTACATTAAGTCCATATTCCTCCATGGAACTTCCAGGTCTTCTGTCAACTGTCCCCCTCGTGACATGTCTTATCCACTGTTATCTCCTATTGCATTTGAGTGTGTAACCTTCTTTCCAAGTGAGGCCATTTGCCCCACTGCCCCACAGACGTGCTGTGCCTGCTGGAAGGTCTCCTGGACAACTAGGTTTGGAGGGCAGTGGCCAAGTCTTGTCAGCTTTGAGCCTGGTACCTTGTAGGCACTCTCTCTGTAAATGTTCAGTGAACCAATGTATTCTGTCTTAGAATTCTAGCTTAGAATGTAGCTCTCCAAATATTCTCCACTCTTAAAGGCCCCCTTCTCCACAAAGCTTTCCCTGACCTCTCTAGATCTGTGTTTGTTTACTCTGAATTTCAGCCTCATCCATTCATCCATCTATCCGTCCATTTAACAGTATAAGGTGCCTGCCATATGGGATGCACTGGGAATATATTGGTGAATAAAACAGACATGGTGTGGTTCTTTCCCACTGGAGCTTACCTTCTAATGGGAGACAGGCAGTAAACAGGTAAACAAGCAAATAAATATCTAGTTACAAATAGAGGGTCATAGAAGCTAAGACCGAAGAATGAGGAGTCACCCATGTACATAGTCTACCTTGGAGTCTCCCTATACAGATTGGCAGTTGTTCACTCTCTAGGATTTGATCCTGTGCTGCTGTTTGTTGGGCACTAGCTTGTCTCTTCAACTGGATTGCAAGCTTCCTGTGAGCTGAGACCATTTTGCTGTGATTCTGTGTTCTCAGCATCATGCTAAGCACATAGTGGTGTCACAAATCAGTCTTTTCTGAGTGAGACTGCCACTCCAAACCCTTAACCATAACCTGGACCCTCAAGGCACAGGCTTTCTCTCAATTAGTCTAGACCTGGGTGTCTTATTCCTGAAGGATGCTTTTTTGTGTCGTGAGGGAAAACAAGCAGGCCCCCTAGTAGATTGTGGGAACATTGCTATGCAAACTAATATTTGGCCGCCAAGCACCCCTTTTCCTTTCCTGATTTCTCTCTCAGACCAGTCTCCCATATGTTTTCACTGACTTACTAGCAGTTTGGTAGAAAAAAGGGTGAAGTTGGGCTTATTGATTTGTTCAGCCGTTTTTATTGCACCCCCCACTGTATGCCAGGTACTGTGTCCTAACTAGAGCTGGTCAGGAACCACCCCTTGACCTCACCAGTGCATTCTGGTCCTGAGTCTACCACCAATTAGCTAGATAACCTCTCAGCCTCTGTGTACTTATCTTTCAAATGGGGATAATCATATCTGTTCTTCTTGGCATACGTAGTCATTAGGAGCCAGGTGTGTGAAGGAACTGACAGCCTGGAACAGTCAGGTGCTATCACTGTTGATCGGAGTCCTGAGTCACCCTTTTCTTTCCGACTGATTATGGACTTGCCCCTTCCCAGGCATCTCCCCCATTGCCAGGGGTGCCTGTTTGCAGCAGGCCGTGGCTCCCAGGGCTTTTGCTGTCCTGTGCTCTGTGCTCATTCTCTAGGTCCTCATGATACCCGCTCCCAGGCTGTTCTTTCCCACATAGCACATGTGGGTCTCTGCCAGCAGCTCTCCAGCTTGTGCCCGGGGCACTTTAGACACAAGCAGGCTGTTGTGTTAGCAAATAGCTTGGAGAACGGTGATGTGCCTGAGCTTGTTCTTGGGCCCTGTCCCCATCTGCCAGAAGAAGCTGGTTTTCCTGACTCAGCCATTGTGCCAACACAGTCTCTTAAGCTGGGGAATTATAGGGATGTTGAGCAGGGGGCATTTGGAACAGGTTGACTGTTTTTCCACCAAACTGTCAGCACCCCATCCTGGACTTGGCCCTTCGTGGCAGCAGGCCTGACGTCGGACCTCATATGCCGCCATGTCCCAGAGGCCAACATGCAGTATCACATTGAAGACATGATCTGGGGTCTTCGTGTAATGCTTTGCCACTTCCAGAGCCTGTCATGGCCATGATCTCCGAATTCTCACAACAGTGCTGTGGGCGGGTGTTGCTGTGTGTGTTTGGCTCATGAGGAACTGAGGCTCGGGAAGGGCTGGTGGTTTTTCAAGGGCCACACAGCCGTCAAGTGACAGAGCTGCCATTTGAACCTAGGTGGTGCGATCCCTCGATCTCACTGTAGTTTCAGCTATGGCCCCAGCTGCCTGCCAAAGCAAGCTCCTGGTCCTTGTATCTGACGTACTGCATGTAACAGAATGCCTTTACATGATCTCACTTTTATAATGCAACTGTGCGTAGGGCAAGCACCTTCATCTCTGTTTCATAGATGAGTGGTGAATTGTCTGCCATCTCTGAGCTTGGTAGTGGCAGAGCCAGGACTTGATCTGGCCTTCTGACTTGTAAGTCCCAGTTGGTGCTTTGTTTGGTTCCATATTAGCTTGGCACCTGGACAGAGCAGCTTTTTGGGGCCTTTCCGTTCAGTCACCCTCACCCCACGAAGCAGGACCATCCCCTCTCCTTCCCTTAGAGGTCCAAGCTAGAAAATGGCCCTAGCCCATGGCCCAGGTGCTGATTAGTCTCTATGGTATTTGGGCTTCTCAACAGAGCCCTCCTTCGTGCTGCAAAGGACAATATTAGACACTCGCACACAGGTTCTGAGCGTTCCCTCTGGCCTATGGCAGCCCTGCTGAACGGCCTGTTCCTGTACTTGCGACAGGGCCAGCCGTGGCCAACCCAGAGATGGGTGACAGTGAGGCCAAGGTGCCTGGTTTCCTTTCCCAGAGAGACAGCTGCCTTGCAGATGTGTGCCCTTGGACCAGGAGAGAAGGTGCAGTCTATGCCCACCTCTGTTTCTGGGAAAAAATACCCACCCACAACACTCTGTGCCCATTCCTTACGGGCAGTGGTAGGAGCACTGGGCCACCGTTTCCCTTGCTGGCCTCACAGGTATTGCTGGGTCGAGTACAGTGCGGGAGAGTAGCGGGAGCTGTGGCCTGGGAGAGCAGCCAGACATGAACCCAATCTCTGCATTAATCTTAGCCAGTCACTCGGCCCCTCTGGCTCCCGTGTCCTTCCTGTGCATAAAATGAAAGGGTTGGACCAGATGCTCTCTGAAGACTCCATTTGGCTCTACTATGTAGCTGCCCCGTTTCTTTCTTGTGGTGTCTATAAGGTCTTTTCCAGTCCGATTCTGTGGTTGTCAGCATGTTCACAATATCCCCAGCTTTTGTACGTATGGCTCTGCCATACTCCCTGGAAGACCAATTGTACTCTGTGTTCCAGGGGATCCTTTCAGATGACCGTGGGCTGGCTGCTGCCCTCTGGAGAACCTTCTTCAACCAAAAATGTGAAGACCCTCGGCAGCTTGAATTGTTGGTGGAGTATGTGAGGAAACAGGTGAGCAACCCCAGCCCTCCCCTCCAGAGGCTCACGGGAAGCAGGTCTTTCCTGAGGTCTGGAGATGCTGGACTTTAGAGGATTGTGAGAGGTTGAGTTGCCAGAGGCCAGTCTGAGGGAATTCTGACCACATCCTGTCGGCAGCAGGTGCTGATGAACACCTTGTGTGTGCCCAGCCATGAGCTAGGCTGGGAGTGGGGAACGGGATGGAAGAAGAAGCACTGAGTAGTCTGCTCTCAAAAACTTTTAGGCATTCATTCACTACACACTTGATTACCTGTTACGTGCGTAGTGCCGTGTGAGAGCACCGGCGCACATAGTCCTGTGATATGGGAATGTGGGGCCGTGTGGTCACCCACTGTAGCCCCCTCTGTCCCACTTCGAAGCTCCAAGACTCATGCTTCCTGCTCCTGATTTCTAGCAGGACTGGGCTCCAGGCAGCATTCCACGGGTGTCCCTCAAGCCTCTCCGCACTGAGTGCCAGCCACAATCAAGTAGCATCCTCCTGCTTCCTTCCCCACCCCCTCGTCCCCCAGGGCTCCCTGACACCAGAATTTCTAAGAGAAAACTCCAGAGTGGGGACTCTTAACTATATCATTTTCCTTGAAACCATGGCAACTTCACTCCTTGATCTCTCTGCCCCCCGATCCTGTATTGATAGGAAAACCATATTTTATAGATGAGGGAGCTGAGTGGCAGAGAAGAGGAACATAGAGGCTTTTCCAGGGTCTCCCAGTGAGTCAGCCTGCACAGCTGGCCTACAACCCAAGCTGGTGATTCATGTAGCCACTAGAGAGGCCTTAGCTGCTCCAGACAGCTCATCAGCTCAGGCTGTCCCATGAGTCACACCTCTGCTTCATGGGCCTGGCCCTGGAGCTGAAGGGGCCTCACCCCACGGTTATTCTCTTACTCACCTGTGTCCATGGCCTTCAGGCCTTCAGTAGCCAGGCAGGGGAAGGCCAGGCCCTGGCTCTTGGGGAGAAGACAGGGCCAGCAGGAGCAGCTTGCTGATTGCTGGCAAATCCACACAGTGGGGCTCTTCAGACCCAGAGGGTAGAGAACCCCAGAAGCCAGGACTTCTGTTTGACCATTCTTCAAATCTGCCAGAGCTGGGAGAAGGTACTGTGGCCAGAGGGCTCCACCCACAGAGAACTCTTGAGACTCACACTGCTGACTGGACTCACCGTCAGACAGAAGTGGCAGCTGGCAAAGCAAATGCTGTGTTTTTTGAGAGACTGGCCTAACTTTTCCATCTGTTGTGGTGGGCTTGTGCCAGGGGCCACAACAAGGACACAGCTGGGACTTCTCCGAGGGCCCTAAAAGAAGGGACTGCACACCATTGCCCCTAGAAGAAATCCCATATTGTCCAGTGAGAAGCAGGCAATAGGAAAACAGTGATGGGGCTCTTAGGGAAGTAGGGAGCTTTGATGGGACCCGGGCCTGTCAGCAAAACTGAATATCTGCTGTGCCAGGCACTCTGGTGAGAAAGCAGAGGTTCACAGGACCCACACCTGCCCTCCAGCCAGCTTATGGTTTGGTGAGGAAGCCAGTCAGGCACAAGGCTAACCCTGGAATAAGTCAGTCTGTGATGATACAGGTAGGAACAAAGTGCTGTGGAAGGCCAAAGAAAGGCGAGACTGTGAATGAGCAGATCAGGAAAGACCAGGAAGCCGGGCCCTCAACAGACTAGCCCTGCACCACGATCCTAGTTGGTCTGGTGGGTAGCCCAAGAGCCAATCCGAGGTTATGTTGAGATTTTCCATGCAGAAGATGGGCAGACAGGTGGCATTAGGCACAGAGATGGAGTTGTTGGAAAGAGAAGTGTGTTTTAGGCAAGGTAATGGGTCAGTCACTCTCCTTGAACTAAAAGACAGCAGGACGTGTGGAAACCTAGACCTGACATATATGTGAGAGATGGGTTGAGTTCAAGGGTCAGCAGCCTGAAGGTGAAACAACAGGAGTGAAGGGATTCTTGGAAGAGGGAGACGGTCCAAGGACTAAGATGAGGCTTCCAGACTCCTGCCCCCTTCCTCCCAAATGCCTTCTCACCCCACAGTGGAGCTTCATCTCTCTGAATCCAGAGCTCACTCCTGATGTGATCCAGCTCTCCCCTTGATTGTGCCTGTCCACTTGAAAGCATTTCTCATTCTGCTGTTCTTACTAGCAGCAGCCTGGGGATCCTCCCAGAGACCACCTTTATCTCCTGAGACTCGGCCACTCGTTAGATCACCTGCCTCTTGCAGAACTGCCCAACCTCGCCTCCCCTGCAGCTGCTCCCCGTTCTCCGTATTGTGGGTGTCCCTTCTCCACTTGCTGTTCAGGGGGATAAGCTCCCCCAGCCGTCCTCGTGGGTGAAGCTAGACCCACTGGTCAGCACGGCGGCCTGCTAATTGTGGGGTCAGAGCTCACTAGAAGACAGTAGAGGCATACATATTTAAAATTTTAAAAAGTTCCCGTGACTACAGTGTACACGTGTTGTATCATTTAATCTGTTCATGAGCCCTGGGGGGTACACGTTCCTATCCCCTCTCTCAGACAAGGAAACTTGAACCTCAGAGAAGGGAATTGGCTCACCTTTAGTAACATCACTACCCTGAATAGACAGATAAAACTCACACACACATCCCAAGGACGTGTCTCCCCTGGTACATCCTCCCTAGAAAGTTCTTGCAGCCCAGAAAGTCAGGGCTTGTGTGACTGTCTATTCAGAGGTATGATGGGGAGTTCCCTAAAGCCTTCCCAATGAGCTTCCCCAGGAATTCGTTTCTCCCAACCCATTTTAATGAAATAATCTGGGAGATCAGAGACCTGCTGTCCTGGGAGCTGGGATGGTCAGACCCCCCCCCTTCCCCCAAGGCCCCTCCCTGTCCTCTCCATTTGAAGGCTGGTTCCTTATGCCATCTTATGTCTCTCCTGCCCTTGTCCTCTGTTTCCTGCTCGCCCGGTTGCAGATACAGTACTTGGACTCCATGAATGGTGAGGATCTGCTTCTGACAGGGGAGGTGAGCTGGCGCCCTCTTGTGGAGAAGAATCCTCAGAGCATCCTGAAGCCTCATTCCCCAACTTACAATGACGAGGGTCTTTGATGGGCTGGTGCCTCTGAACAGCTGGCCCGCTGGCTTTGAGGAACTGCCAGGAGAGAGGTGCTTGTTTGGCCCGGAACCCTGCAGAAAGTGGCCTGAACTGACCTTTGAACAGCATCTGTCAAATACCTGGCCCCATTTGTGTTGATTATCCTCTTAGTATGCCCAGGAGTCTGATCTGGTGGGGTACAGTGCTGGGAGAACCCTTAGCTCTTCTGAGGTATCCTCCCCCCCAGGAGAAGCCTGGAGCGAGAGCTCCCCAGCACACACTCCCCGGTCCCCTCCAGTAACTGTGATTGACAGCTTTTCCCAAAGGCCGCAGAGGGATGGGGATAGGTTAGCAAGGGGACACTTCCACCAAGGGCCCACCGTGGCCAAGGGGCAGTTTGGAATGCTGCTGAGTCAAGACGGGTAACCACGCTCTGTCCTCCGGCTTTAGCCATGGAGTTGAGTTGGCCATTAAAAGAAACAGAGACTTATCTCTGCCATGGATTGTCTTTATTCCAGGGTTTTTAGAAACTTACCTGAGATGGCAGTTGCCATAAGCTGAGGACCACCACCCAGCTCAGTTAGAGGCAGGAAAGGCGAGAGGGTCAGGAGGGTCTCTGCTGCTCCTTTTGTCTCTAGTTCATGGAGATGTCACTGTTCTGGCCAAGGCCTAGCCTGCCAGGCTCCATTGTCTGGGACCCAGAAGGCCTCTGATGGCCAAGGGGCTTGTCACATCCTGAGTCATTTGGAAAGAAGCCCCAAGAACATAGGTCCCTTTGTCACGAGGGGAGGAACATGCTGTCTTTCCTCTGTTGACTCCCTTTATGTGAGATACTGGGGAGAAGAGGAGAAAATTCTTTCTGGCTTCATTGTACCATCCCAGGGCCCAGCCCCGTGCCCAGCTTTCTAGCCCCGTCCCAACTTCTGGAGCATGTGCTGCAGAGCCAGCTCGGTCTGTGCACTTGAGGATCAGTCCCCTCCTTCCTGAGTGTGGGTCATCTCTTGGGGGATTTTCTTTACATGGAAGAAAGGGGGCGGGGAACCATAGTGCCCCTCCTTCCCCCATCAAACTTCCTTCATTTAACTTGCTATAAAATGAGTCATATAAAGAAATTCTATATGGGTGAGGTATATCCCACTTCTGTGAAAACATTACAAATCAGACCGCCTTCTCAGAGTTTATTTAAGATGCTTTTGTTGCAAGCGGAGTTCTAGAGTGAAGCCCCCTCTGTGTGTGTGAGATAGTAACACCTTGTAACTCATTACAGCTGGGCACTATTTACATAAACCAGAGCTGAGCCAGGCAGGAATTTGCTGATTAATTTATTTTTAATGGAGTGAAGTATACCATGCACCAAAATAAACTTTACTGTGTGTACCTAACTGCTCCTGGAATGGATGGAAAAATTAATGGAACAGATTTTGGCTCCCAACTCCACACATTAATTCATATATAAAAGTTATTTGAGCCTTAACCCATTTGCTGCCCAGGGCAGCTCCCCAGCCACAGACCCCAGCTCACAGCACCAGTCTAGCTACTGGGCTTGCTTGAGAATCATGGAACTGCAGATTTAGAAGAAACTTCAGAGGTCACTTAATACAGCCTGGGTCCAGAACTTGACTCCCCTTCTCGCATCCCAGTTGGCCCCTGTCCATACAAGCCGTTTATGAATACCTCCGCCTGCAGAGCCAAGTCGTGTCTCCATAAGCTGAGTAACTGTCAAACAGGGCAACTTGTAACACGGAGCTGCGTTTTGAAGAGCCGAATTGGATCTATCAGGTCGGGGATGTCCCGAAGCCCTCACTTCCAGACTCTCGGCATCTTTCACCCACTACACACCTCCTTCCCCTTCAAGATAAAATCCAGGCTCCTGGAGGCTGCAAGGCCCTTCTTAATTTGACCTGTGCTTGTTTCTGAGTCTCGAATTCATTTCTTCTCTGAACAAACTGAACCGCTTGGGTGTTCTGAAGAGATCATCCTGTATGTTTCCTCTACCTGGTATTCTTGCATCCCCTTTTGACTAGAGAAACCCCATGTGTGCTCACATACCCACCCCCCGTCCAGCCTTGTCTGCCCCAGGTGCAAACTATGGCTGACATACCCACCCTCCATCCTGCACTGTGAGCTCCTTCAGAGTGGGCACTGTGTTTGGGTCAATCACCTTTGTTTCTCTAGTGCCCCCGGAGTGCCTGGCTCACAGTAGGCATCAGTATAAGCTTGGACAAATGAAAGAAGGAATGCATTAGATCATCAGTCATTATCAGTACGAGCCCAACAAAAAAGTCCCTTTCTGGATCATTCTCTGACCTACAGTTCAGCTTATTTTAACTATTCAGTACAGAGTACCTCCACTGGCCTTTGCGTAGGAACGGAAAGCTAGATGTTCGTTCTGTAGCTACATGTTTTTCTTTCTCCTTTTTTTAAGTAATCTCTACACCAGCGTGGGGCTCAAACTCAAAACCTCCAGACCAAGAGTCGCTTGCTCCACTGATGGGGCCAGCCAGGTGTCCCCGTAGCTACACACATTTCTACTGTAAATTGTTATTACACAAAACAAGTGAGGGACATTTCTTGCCTTCAGGGAGATTGCTCTTTAGAAATAATTTTGTTATTTATTTATACTTCCAGAAAGGATTACAGCAAATTAAAAGACACAGTTATAGTAAAACATGCAAACAGCAAAATGATTAGAACAAAGTTTAAAAGATAAGATGCAAGTATTGGGAGGTGAGAAAGGGAAATAATCACATGAGAAAACCTGTACTGCTAATAACCAATTTTCATGGGAATTTTTTGGTAATTTATAAAGTAGTTTTAACACATTGTCTCAATGGTCCTGTGAAATAGGTATCCTCATCGTTCTTCCCCCGCTTTCCACAGGTGAGGGGACTAAGGCTCAGGTTATCCAGCCACAGGAAGAAGGGGCCCGGTGTGCCCCAGTCCTCATCTTCCAACCCCAGGGCCCTTGCTCTCTCCCCATCCCACACTGCCCCTGACAGGTCAGCGAGGAAATCTGCAACTGAGTATAAAACCTTGCTCCGAGCTTCCTGGGAGCCAAAGGCAGAAATGGGAGTCAAGGTTCTTAGAGTTCCCATTGTCACATAAAAGGAAATATACTTATTCGTCAGAAGAAATGTTTCAGAGAAGAATGTATTATAGGGATTTTAAATGAGAAACACCAAACAATGCAGTGAATAGTACCTCTAAGATTTCGGTTTTGCCTATAAGTTTGAGAACCATAAATAATTGCTGTTTCTTACATCAAGCTGAGATTAAAGCCAAGGCCCCAGTTCAGCCAGTATTTTTTGCATTTCTGTTCTGTGTCAGACACTGCTTGGTATTTTCACTTGTTTTCTATTTTAATCTTCAGTGACAAATCTGTGCGGTAAGTTTTATTAAGCTCCTGTTACCATTGAGGGAAACTACATGAAGTTCAGGGGGGCCCAAATTGACTCTGCATGCAGAACTCAGGTGGTTCTGAGACCCAAGTCCAATGCGTTTAGTTTCAGAGAAGGAGGACTGGATGGAGAAAGGGACCGATGTGCTACAGTTAAAAAGTAAAAGGAAGCCTTCAGTGATATTCCAGCCATGTGGGCTTGTGTGGACACATTCTCATACTAACAGGAAAAGTCAGAACAAGGGAGTTAGACCTCAGAAAAGCCCTGAAGGGAGTCGAGACATAATGGATGGGCAAGGTTTTAGGTAGGTGGCAAGAAAAAGGAAACGGGGAGCTGCCTAGGGGAAGGCACGGAATAGGAAGCTTCTTCAGACTCAAGTGGTCCAGCTGAGTGGTTGGCTAAGGGCAGAAAAGGTTGCAGAGAGCCGGGTGGGGCCACGAGTGGGGGTAGCCTGGGTAACACTGCACCTGGCAGGCATTCTGAGTAAGGACTGTGACCTGCTGGGAGTGAAGATGTATAGCGGTGTGCAAGGTAGATCGGCTCAGTCAGGAACCAGCCATCTAGGCACTTGAAATCATGAAAATGGATGAGCTCCCAGAGGTGAAATGTAGAGGGCTGACCAGGGACTGGGGTGGGTGTGGGAGAAGACATTCTGGGTTGGGGTGGAGTGGGGCGGCAGGGTGGGACGGGTGGGGAGGAGTAGGAAGAGCAGGAACCAGCATAGGAAGTAGAGACTGGAGTAGAAGTCAGGGGAGAGGAAGCTTCCAGAAGGAGGACGTTCTTAATGCTGCATGCTGCAGAGTTGGGGCCAGGGAGTAAGTGAATGAGGCTTAAGGGCTTCAGACTATTCCAGGAACAAGATTTTTGAGAGAATACAGAAATTGCAAAGGGTTAAGAAGGTAGGGTATGGCAGCAGCTGTGGTATCTTGGTAGGTGCCTAGCTGAAAAGAAATGGAGAAAAATTGGGCAGGAGTTAGGAGAGTAGGGTAAGAACTAAGGTGTTTGCAGCACAGAAGAAAGCTGAAGATGTGCATGGGGGTGAGGAGGAGCCAGATTAAATGTAAAGCACTCAGTGGAGTAGGAGACTTCCCGTCAATGTTAGGAATTATTAGATCCCTCTTGAAGTGGGAGCCTGGTCTTGAGAACAAGGGCCTGGCTTTGGAGGGGAGGAGGGAACCTTTTCCTGAGACCAGAGATTGGACCAGATGGGGACATGGGATTTCTGAGGTGAGGGCTGAGAGGGGAGAGGCCAGCCCATGCCGGTCTCGATGCCCAGGGAACCTAGAATTATCGGCCGTTGGGGTGAAGGGGAAAGGAAGGGGGATCTGGCAGGTCTGTGGGCAGAGAATGAGACAGTCCCAAAGTGTTTGAACTTTTCCCTTGGGAGCAGTCCTCCTGTACATGTTGCCCTGGTTCTGCCCACTTCTAGCCTTCCCACAGCATCCCCACTGTGCCTTGCCCACCCCCACCACTGGGTTTGGCCTTAGGGAGGGCTAAGCCAGACCCCAGGCCCCTGGCCATGATCCTCTGCCCACTCAGCCCTGCCCCAGTGTTAACCACCCATCACAAATCATCTGTGGCTTCCAGGAGACTTCCCTTGAGCCATGCTAGTGAGCTCAGGACCTGACATTACAGGTCAGTACTTGAAGACTCCCTTCCTGAGAATCCTCCAGGTAGGATCTCTAGGACCTTTTCTCCTCTCAGTAAGGCGTCTTCAAGTACTGACCTGTAATGTCAAAAAGTGATGGGGAAAAAAAAGGTGATGGAATATATGAGTGCTAGAAGAGACTCGGAGACCTCCAGCCCAGCCTTTACGTTACACATGGGAGGCTATGGTCCTGAGAGGCTCACTCAAGGTTTCACAGGTGTGAACCAGAGCCATAGGCCTGTGCTGGCTTGTTTCTTCCCTAATTTTATCTCTCCCTGTGGCCAGAAATGGCTCCTTCACCGCCCAGTCACCATCTGAGAAAAAGCCTGCCGCAGGGCTGTACCCTAGTTGGGGATGGGGAGGTGGAGACATGGTTCCTCTAAAGTTCCAGGATGGGTCATGAGCGCTAAACCTCAAAACACTTGGTTTATACCTTGGCTTAACCTGTGGCTTATAATTATTTATGAATCTGCCTTCCCCACTGAACTGTGAGTTCCTCCAGGGCAGAGACCAAGTCTTACTCATCTTTGGGACCACGGTGCTGGCCTAAAGGAGGCATTAAATACATGTTGGATGAACTGGATGGACAGAGGGAGAGGAAAGGTTGGGATAGGATGGGGAGGGTGAGGAAGCTGGACCAATAATGTTGGGGGCTTAAGAGATCATTAGATAATATCTCCTCCCAAGTTCAAAATGAATTGAGAAATAAGACATAAGAAACAGACAGACATGAAAACTGTTTTTTAACCAATATTTCTGACAAAGCTGATTGAAGAATGTAGTTTTCGCTCTCTGGCCAAATGTGCTTGTTCATAACCTCCTAAAACTTGGGGCACCTGCGTGGCTCAGTTGGCTGATCGTCCAACTCTTGATTTCAGCTCAGGTCATGACCTCAGGTTGTGGGATTGAGCACCCATGTCAGGCTCATGCTCAGCGGGGAGTCTGCTTCTCTCCTTCTTCCCCTCCCCTGGCTCTTGTGCACATGTGCTCTCTTTCTCTAAAATGAATAAATAAATATTTTTTAAAGATTTTATTTATTTATTTGACAGAGCGAACACAAGCAGGGGGAGTGGCAGGCAGAGGGAGAAGCAGGCTTCCCATTGAGCAGGGAGTCCGATGGGCTCGATCCCAGGATCTGAGCCCAAGGCAAATGCTTAACCGACTGAGCCACCCAGGGGTCCCTAACTCTTTAAGAAAAAAAATAACCTCCTTAAACTAACCATGCTCACCTCCACCCCCCCCAACCCCAAAAGAGCAGACCTCTCCCTCCCCACTACAGGGGCAGAACTTCCTCTGGAAGTTTACCATGTAGATCAATGAGGAATATGCTATCTTTGCCTACAACAGAACTAAAAGGGGGGGGGGGAGGGCGCTGAAAGATTCAGCGCAGCTCCTTCTAAGCCACCAATCAGACAAGCCTCCTCCCTTGGAGAGGAAGGGTGAGTGAAAAGAGGGGGCTGTCCTCTCCCACCTCCCCCTCTGGGAAAGTAGAGTGGGAATTCTCTCCCTGTATGGAAATGCCAGTGAGGGCAAGTCTGTCTTCCCCGCCCCCCCATCGGATGGGATGAGGTGGATGAATGGGTAGAGGGGGGTTGAGGGAAGGGAGACCCCATCATCTCAGTGTGTGCAGTCTAGACCCCAGACACAGCCACCCTTCCAAGATAGAATGCCCAGATTCTCATTCCTGTGATCTGCCTGCCAGGATGCTCATCTGTGTGTGGAGAGTGAGGAGAGGACCTTGCCTCCTATGAGCTGGAATAAGAGGCCAAATCTCTGAGCCACACTCCACTGACACAGCCAGAGGGCCATGTTCACATTCAGAGCCAGCCTTTGGCCTAGGAAGGGTGGAGACTGATGAGGGGAGCTCCTCTGGTTGCTGCGGCATTTGTCTGCAGGCCTCCACCAAGCCCCCGCCCTTTCACGGCCTGAGAAAGCTCTAGAATCTAGCATGTACTGAGCTCCTCCTCCTCTCAGGCACTTGCCATAGAATAGCCCATTTATTCCTCCCAAAAACCTGATGAAGGAGGTGATGTTGGTCCCGTTTTACAGATTAAGCCACTGTGACTCAGAGTTGTGATCGTTCAATTTACCCATTAAATGCCAGAGCCAGTGGGGCCTCCTGAAGGCCTGTGTGGTGCTCAAGAACACAGAACCACACCCATCTGGGTTGTTTCTGGGAGTCTGGTGCTTCGGGCTGCTCTCCCCTTGGGGGGCTGCTTTGTAAATTATCCTAAAACACAGCTCTAGGAATCTTGCCAACCTTGCGCCACGGTCTGTGCAGAGAGCCAGCAACTTAGCAAGGCCCGCTTCCGAGGGGGGCTTCCGCTGGCCTTCCCACAGCTCTTCCCGCGCGCCACAGCCCCCATCTTCCTTCGCAGCCATGCCCTCACCCCTCATGTCCTCCTCCTGGGAATGACCTGCTTGTCATTCTGCACATCTTCAAGTCTTTCTCATCCTTTAATATCCAGCTCGGGGAGCCCTCACTGCGTGTTCCTGTGTCTCTAGCTCGCACGTCACTTCATCTGGATTCAAGGGATCTGGGCGCACCCTGGCTCTCCTACTATCCCTGGCTGCTCGTCCCAGGAATATGAGCCCCCCGACCCAGCAGTGTCGACATTGGAACAGCCTGCAACTGAGGCGCTTACAGCCCACCCTCTGCTCCTACCAGCCCCACAGGACAATCACCTGTCCAGGTGCCACATGGCTTACAAGAGACAACAGACAGGGCTAAATGGCCCCCAGGATGGCAGAATGATGCCAGGCATCTCCTGGACATGACAATATTTTTTTGTCCTTTTAATGACAGTTATTAAGGGGCCTGTGCCAACACACTGCCTCCAGGGGCTGGGCTTTGCTGTCTGTAGGCTCCTATCGTGCTGGGTCTCCACCCCGAGGCCCAGCCCCAAGGCCAGGATGCACCTGTCTCCCCTCCCATTGCCCTTTACCCATTCAGCCCAGAGGAAGGACGGCCAGTCTTGCCATCTGGGGAATTTGATTTGATTTGCACGCTTCCATGATCAGGATGTCAGGGACACCCTGGGGCCCTTTTCACTTCAATTCAATCTGCCCATCCCTGCCTCTCTCGGTTGAGCTCCCTGTGCACACGCCCAGTACCGCACTCCAGAGTCAGGGTCAAAGACCCCCACTGCTGCCCAGACACTCATGCACACAAACAGATCTGCACCCAGACATGCACACAAGGATACAGGCACACATGCGTACACAGGTAAACACACACTGATGTATGACCATATAAAGACAGCCAAGCAGACATTACAAACATCACAGATGGTATGTACACGTACATACATGCACAGGTACGGTTATTCATGGGCATGTGTAGATGAGTTGAGCCATATGAAATTATCAATATTCAGTGTTTTCTTGTTTGTTTGTTTTTTTTGTTACTTACAAAAATAGAATCTAGGGGTGCCTGGCTGGCTCAGTCGGTAGAACATGTGACTCCTGACCTCAGGGTTGTGAGTTCAAGTCCCACACTGGGTGTAGAGCTTACTTAAAAAAAAAAGGGGGGGGGTGCCTGGGTGGCTCAGTCAGTTAAGCGTCTGCCTTCGGCTCAGGTCGTGATCTCAGGGTCCTGGGATCGAGCCCATGTCCCATGTCAGGCTCCCTGCTCAGTGGGGAGTCTGCTTGTCCCTCTCTCTCTCTGTCCCTTCCCCTCACTCGTGCTCTCTCTCAAATAAATAAAATCTTAAAAAAAGAGAGAGAGAGAGAATCGAATACAAATGTGGGCATGGAAGGAAGTATACAAAAATCTAGAGCCAAATTTGTACACCCACGTTTAAGCAGCATTATTCACAATAGCCAAAAGGTGGAAACAACCCAAGTGTCCATCAGTGGGGGAATGGATAAACAGTGTGGTATATACACACAATGGAATATTATCCAGCCTTAAAAAAGAAGGGAATTCTGACTTCTGCTCCAACATGGGTGAACCTGGAGGACATTATGCTAAGTGAAATATGCCGGTCACAAAAAGACGAATACTGTTTGATTCCACTTAGATGAGATGCTTAGAGTAGTCCTATTTATAGAGTCAGAAAGTAGAGTGGTGGTTACCAGAGGCTGGGGGAGAGGAAGGAATGGGGAGTTGGTGTTTAATTAAGGGTACAGAGTTTCGACTGGGGAAGATGAAAAAGTTCTGGAGATGGATGGTGGTGATGGTTGCACAACAATATGAATGTACTGAATGCTACTGAACTGTATACTTAAAAATAGTTAAGATGGTAAACTTTATGTTATATGTATCTTGCCACAATTAAAAATAATTTTTAAAAAGATAGCCAAAAATATGTATCATCAGATAGATGGTGTAAACACTGAGGGATAAACACAGGAACTCAGCAACACAGAAATGGGCTGCCTCCCCTCCCAGGAGCACTTCTCCAACCCAGATAAGGCCCTGGTTCTCCCCCTAAACAAATCTGGAGATAAGGCCCTAATGAAGGCCCTGCCTCCTTGGATACCCCCACAGCTCATTACCCTCCCACGGTCTGGCTCACTTACTCAACCTCCTGCCCCTCACGCAGCCTCCCTTCCCCTAGGGAAGGGCCTCCTTAGAGCACCTGGTGCTCCAGTTGCTGCCCCTGCCCCCAGAATGTGATGGAATGGCCCAGCATTTCACCTCCTGGCCTTACCCTGACCTCTGGGCTCCTCCCTTCTAGGTTCCTCAAAGACAAAGCTCCAGCCCCATTCCTCTTTGGTCCCAGGGCCCAGCTCGACACGGGAACCCCTGAATCCCTCTGCCCCCTGCCATGAATGTGTTAGGCCCTGTGTGAAGCTCTGTGGACATAGGACCTGTGTCTGGTCTGAACATGATCACAGACCAGATAAAGCAAGTGCAATCAGTATTATACAAGGTTGTGAGACACGGTGTTCGGTCTCCTGCTCTCCAGGCCATCCTCATCAGAGTTCGTTCCTCCTTAGAAGGGGGACACCTCAAGCTGGTACTGTGCACTGTGCTGACCACGTCTGCCTGGCCTGTCTCCCTAACTAACTGCCATCTGCTGACCCCTCTTCTCCAGAGCAAAGCCTCTTACTCAGGCTACTGAGGACTCTGGGATTCTGGCCTTTGTTGGGGGCAGAGAACAGAAACCTGCCTGCTCTGTTTGCCTCCTGACCTTGAAGGTGCCCTCCATCCTCTGAAAACTTTCTTCCTCCTCTGAGTTGGGGAGGAAGGCTGTGGTGTGGCCCACACCAGGTCAAGAGCATCCCTGGAGTGGAGGGTGTTGGAAACATAGCCATCTGGAAACAGCATTTCTCAGGTGTGGGCCTGGGCTCACTGCCCCAGGGGCGCCGGGATGCGTATAAAAAGCAAGCTCCAGAAACTTACTCAGACTTTCTGGATTTGAATCTCAGATGGGTGGAGCCTGGGGATCTGCCCTTTAACATTTCCCAGCTATTCCCAGGGCCTAGGGTGAAAGTCGCTACTCTAGATCCTTGGAGGATGGGCTCAGAACCAGAGTGGGGGTTGGACAGGGGACTGCGAGTGTCACAGTTATGGAGGTGGAGAGTGGCAGAGCCATTATGGGAGCAGAGAGGCCCGGATGGGGGACGGACAGGTGTTGACGTTGACAGTTCTGGGTGACATTCTGTTCTGTTCTTACTTAGGGCCTGTGTGCAGGTGTGTCAAGGCTTGGGTTATCCACCATGCTGTGGGGTTATGGCTACTCTCTGAATTAGCATTTGGGCCTGTTTACAGGAGTTTGATCAAAATGTGTGGTCTGCTTATGTCAGCCTATACTCTGTGTCCGTGTGTCAGCCTGTCTGCTTGTGTGTTCACGCCTTTATCTCCATGTCTTGAGTCATTTATCCACCCTGGTGTGTATGTGCATGTGTGTGCGTGTGTGCGTGTGTGTCCCTGAGCACGGCTGAGTCCCTCTGGACCATAATCTAACCTCCCTGGGGGCTCTGGAAGGTCAGGGTTTGGAGGAAACTTGCTAGGAGCCTGGTGGGGATGGGGCAGATGCTGCTGGGGTGGGGCCAGGGTGGGGGTGGGCAGGAGTGTGTGCTAAGGGCCTGGCACCGCCATTTCCCTGGGCGAGCGAGTCTCAACAGCAGGCAGACAGGTGAGGCTGACCTGACAAGTTCTAGAGGCCGGGGGCAATGGGGCGGAGCCTGGCTCTGACTTAGGGTGGCAACAGGTCGGGGGCCCTGGCACACACAGGGCGGGCGGGCAGGCGGTGGTTCTCTTGGTTGAGAGCAAGGGTGCAGCCCCAGGGTGCAGGCCATGGAGCCCGCTGGAGGCTGAGGGCAGCCAGGTGGGCAGGCATGTTCGGAAGCCTAGGGCCTGGGGACTTGGGAGCCCAGGGCATGGCGGGAGCCCTGCGGGGCCGGGTGGAGGAGCTGAAGCGGCCGTGGTGGCGGGAGGCCTCACCGCTGGTGCTCCAGCACAGTGAGGCTGCCCGGCTGGCAGCCGACGCCCTCCTGGAGCGGGGCGAAGCTGCCTACCTGCGGGTCATCTCCGAGGAGCGGGAGCTGCCCTTCCTGAGCGCTCTGGACATGGACTACATGACCAGCCATGTGCATGGGGGCCCTGAGCTCAGCGAGGCCCAGGGCCCAGAAGCCTCAGGGCCTGATCGCCTCAGCCTGCTCTCTGAAGTCACCTCGGGCACTTACTTCCCCTTGGCCTCCGACATAGACCCCCCGGACCTGGACTTGGGCTGGCCTGAGGTTCCACAGGCCACGGGCTTCAGCCCCACCCAGGCTGTGGTCCACTTCCAGCGGGACAAGGCCAAGAACATCAAGGACCTTCTGCGTTTTCTCTTCAGCCAGGCCCGCACGGTAAGGGCCTTATCTCTTCAGACATTCATTTCACAGATGTGGAAACTGAGACCCAGGGAGGGAAAGGGACCAACCCAAGACCATACAGCAGCTTAGGGGCAGCATTGGGACTAGAACCTCTGCGTGTGTTTTATTTACCGTGGTAACCCCTTGGCACTCAAGAACATTAGTCCACAAACATTCTGGAAATGCATACAAAATTGTGCATATTGCAGGGAGGGATCCTCGGCATCCTTCTTGGGAGAGGCTCCATGGCTTTCATCAGATTCTCAAAAAGGTTTATGATCCCAAACTAAGAATTCCAACCTTGGTGAACATTTGAGTCACTGCCTTGACCTACAGAGGAGGAAACTGAGGCCAGAGAGGGGCTGGAACTTGCTCAGGGAGGTCCAGTCAGTTGGTGAAATAGAGTTCAGGGGGAGAGAGAGGGGTCCTGACTCAGGCCCTGGGCCCAGGCTCGGCCCTGCCTCCTGGTGCAATCCCCAGCTGCATCTCACCCTTCACCCACTGCGTCCCCAGCTGGGCCTGAAGCAGGGAAGGGGCGCTGGGACCTGGGCCTCAGTATGGCACTGGAGGGCTGCGCTTTCAGTTTTGTACCAAAAGGAAAGAGGAATGGAGGCTTCTGGGCTCAGGGATGGGGAGCAGGGGCTCGGGAGAAAGAGAAGCAGAAAGGTGGTCGGTACCTGGGAAGTCTCCAGCCACAGCCTAACAGAGCTTCACTCCTGAGCTCTGATCTCTGACTCAGGAGGCAGGGGAATGGATCAGATGACCCCAGGAAGGATTTGAGGTGAGTTAGACTCTGTCTTTGTCTGGGGGAGTGGCCCAGAGGGTGCCCGCTGCAGAGATCAGGAGCCAGCATGCTGGGATCTCACGGATACCTCCAGAGCCTCCCTAGCAAACCTGTCCGTGCCCCAGGCAGGGGAGGGCCAGGCCTGATTGGCACTGGGAATGGGGTTATTAGTGAGGTGGCTTTGCTGTCGTCACTCCTGCCCCTTTGATCTTCCCTGCCTGACCTTCCCCCCACCTCTGGCCAGGCCTGTGCCAAAGAGGCATCCCCCAGCACTTTGCCTCCTTACCCCCATCTAGACCCCCCCACCCCCACCCTCTGGGCCAGGAGCCATGCTTCTACTCTGGGCTGCCACTGACTCTCAGAGTGACCTTGGGAAGTGCTTCCTTTTCCTGTGGGCCACGTCCTTGTTTGCTGAGCAGGCAGGAGGAAGGGAACATTTATTGAGCGCCTGTCGTGTGTGGAGTATTTTCACATCTAACCCCCAGAACTATGACATATAGCTATCATTGTCCCCATTTAACAGATGAGGAGATTGAGGCCCGCAGAGGTAAAGCAACTCGCCCAAGGCTGCATCACTAGGAAGTAGCAGAGTGAAGATTCGAACCCCATTCTGTCTGGTTCCAGCACTGGGGCGCTTTGCCTTGCACCTCTTGCCTCTCAGCCTGGACGACAAGACCTGGTCTCCCAGCACATATACACAATGGGAAGAAGGGGCAGCTGGGGGCTTGATGGTGCAAGGGGTTTTTCAGGGCTTCTCTGAGGCAGTCCATTGTAGGAGGAGACCACACGCCCCAGCCCCAAAACTGAGCAGAAAACTTGGTCCCCCCTAGCGTGAGGGAATTGAGGGAGTCTGTGGGTAAAGGATACCACGCCAGACCTCTGCAGCTTCACAGGGAAACTGAGGCAGGTCTGGCAAAGGGCTTGAGGATCCCAATAACCATGGCTTGCAGCTCTAATTCTTGAGGAGGGAAACTCCAACAGAGCTAGGCCTGGAGCTAGTGGGAGAGTGAGGGCCTGCACTGGGAATCGGGGTCTGGGTTCTGCTTCTGACTCCCCTACTCTGGGCTTCAGTCTCCCCACAGATATCTTTGAGAAGCTCATGACAGATAAACACTCTATCCTCAAAAATATGCACACAGAAACTTTCAAACATATTCTGGGCATTCAAGACAGAGGAACCTCCCTGTGTCTAAGTTAAGAACCCCTGAGCTAGGTTGTTGCTAAAAGCCCTTCCAGTCCAGATGTTCTCCCAGGCTCCGGCCTCCCGATATTAAGCCCAGTTCTCTTTTCCTGGGACCCCCGCTCCTAGCCCTGGGCTGGGCAATGTTCTGGGCAGGGCTGAGATTCCCCTACATCCCCCAGGTGGTGGCTGTGGTGATGGATGTATTCACTGACATGGAGCTTCTGTGTGACCTCATGGAGGCCTCGAGCCGGCGTGGTGTCCCCGTCTACCTGCTTCTGGCTCAGGAGCACCTCAGGCACTTCCTGGAGATGTGCTACAAGATGGACCTCAATGGGGGGCACCTGCCGGTCAGTGGGGGACAGGGGCAGTAACCAGGGGGTGGAGTAGGGAGCTGGGGAGGGCAGAAGAGCCAGTGGGGTGGTCAGTAAGCATTGGGGGTCCAGGGGAGTGGGCGACTGAGTTCCCTTAGGTGTTTGAGGTTGGAGACTGCATGGGATTTGGATAGGGCTTGAGCCCCATTCTCTCGGGGTCACCACCCAACCCCCCTCCGTCCTTGGTCCAGAATATGCGTGTGCGGAGCACGTGTGGGGACACGTACTGCAGCAAGGCAGGCCGTCGCTTCACGGGGCAGGCCCTGGAGAAGTTTGTTGTCATCGACTGCGAACAGGTGGTGGCAGGCAGCTACAGGTGAGCGTGTGCGACAGGGCAGAAAGGGGCGGGGGCTGTGCCACCGGCTGGTGAGGGCACTGGGGCTCTGGCAGCTTGAACTGGCCTCCCTCCATCCGGCCCCTCCAGCGTGGACTGAGCAGCTACCACGTGCCAGGCACTGTGCAGGGCGCCGGGGATGGTGTGGGGAGCAAGACAGCCCCAGGCTGGGCCCTGGAGGAGCTCATTCTGTGGAAGGATTGCTTGGATGCCTTTGGCATAGAAAATGACTGTTGCCCCTCAGAACTGGAGACTTCAGGGAATCTTGCCCCCAGTCCATTTTACAGATGGGCGGGTTGAGGCCCTGAGATGGGAAACCATGGGCCCAAGTCCTCTAAGCTGAGCTTGGATTAGCGCAGACTCTGAAGTCAGAGCTCTGCACCCCTCCCCCCTCATTTGGGTCCTCAAGGTGGTGGAGTTGTCTTGATATGCCCCCCTGGTTGTGACCTCTGCCTAGCCCCAGGCTCCTGCACTTTGCCTTCTGACCCTGACCTTCTGCCCCCAGCTTCACCTGGCTTTGCAGCCAGGCCCACACTAGCATGGTGCTGCAGCTGAGAGGCCGCGTCGTGGAAGACTTTGACCGGGAGTTTCGCTGTCTGTATGCGGAGTCTCGGCCTGTGGAGGGCTTCTGCGGCGGCGAGGATCCCGTATCTCCCAGGGCACTGTGTGCCCCCCCCAGCAGCCCTGGGCTTCAGGCCCCATGTGCCAAGCCCCACATCCTCCTCACCCTCCAGCACCAGCTTCAGCAGCATCAAACGCTCACCTCTCATGGGCCACTCCTCTTACCTCGCTCCGCCGGGAGGTGGTGGCTGCAGTGACATGCGTATGGGGTCCTCATCCCTCGGCCCTGCCCGCCGCGAGGCCAGTGGCCAGCCCTCCCCGCAGCGCCAGCTGTCAGACCCGAACCATGGCTCCCTGCTAGGGCCCTACAGGTCCAATCTAGGCAAGCTGGGCGCGTCCCCATGGTCCCAGTCCTCTCCTGCCCTCAATCACAATGGTGCCAGCCCCCTGACCCTAGCAGTGGGGTCGCCTCTGCTTGCTCGCCAACGCCCCCTCCTCCCCTCTGCCAATGCTGTAGCCCTGTCCCGGCTCCCAGAGAATGGGCTCCTGGGAAGCCAGGAGTGTAGCCCCCAACGAAGTCGCTGGGTACCTGGCACAGCCCTGGAGACAGTGGAGGAGAAGAAGGTGTCTCTGAGTCAGAGCCATAGCCAGTTGGATCTCCTTGTCCCCTTCCCCAGAGCCAGAGAAGCTGGAGGCCCTGATTCTGGGGTTAACCCCAACTCGGGCTCCCTCTGGCCTGGAGAGCAGGCTCCAGAGGACAGGAAGTTGTCCCCAAACCAGAGATACAACCAGTTGGATCTCCTGCCCCAGACCCCGGGTGCTGGGGGTACCCCTGAGTCAGGTTCCCCCAGACCTGGCAATCGAACCCCAGAGGACAAGAGGCTGCCCTCAAACCACAGCCAACTGGACCTCCTGGTACAATACCCCAAGGCTGGGGGCTCCAGAGTGCCCCCTGAAGCCAGCTCCTCAGCCAGGGCTGGCAAGCAGCGTCAAGATGAGCGACGACGGACCCTGGGCCACAGCCAGCTGGACCTCATCACAAAGTTTGGCCCATTCCGGGGTGAGGGGCCTGGGCCCAATGGTCTCCCCAAACCAAGCCCTGCTCGAAAGGCTGGAATGGGCTCTGGGGATGAGAAGCGGCTGACCCTGGGCCACAGCAAGCTGGACCTCATCACCAAGTATCATCAATCGCAGGGTGCCAGGCAAGGACCTGAGCCTGGCCTCCCTGGGGGCCCCACAGGGGGACATCTCAATGGCAGTAACAATGGCCTGTTTGGGGATGAGAAGCGGCTGACCCTGGGCCACAGCAAACTGGACCTCATCACTAAGTACAACAAGTCCAAGTTCAAGCTGCTCCAAAGCCGCTTTGAGTCCTAGTCCTGCTCCCAGCAGGGACGTGTCCCTCTTCCATCTACTTAGACTCTAGATTTACCTAGGTTCCAGACTCTGGGGTGCTCCAGCAGGGGCTGCATGGGGAGCAGAGGGTGTCCAGAAGCCCAGGTTAGACACTCGCTGGGCTCAGGATTGTTTATGCACACACACACACACACACACACACACAGAAATGGAACCCACAGTACCTGCCATTTGCCACTGTGCTGTGAACTTCACACTGGTTAATTACCATCCTTCATCCTCACAATATCCTACAAGATAGACCTCTAGTAGGTATACATTTCTAAGATCATAGATACTATCTTCCCTATTTTATAAATGTGGAAGCTGAGGCCCAGAGTTTGATGGCTTGCTTGGAATCAGATCCAAGTCAATGGCAGAGCTAGGGCCCAAACCCATGTCTCTGACTCTTAAGATTGTGTTTTTGCACAGGGTACACTATTATCAACAGTTCACATGTCCCCATGCACACAAAATATGCACATCACAGAGATGCCCCAAATGCCTACACAATACACCAACAGGGTTCACATCCACAAACTGCACACCCATAGACACACAGTAAGTACACAAAGGTCCATGTGATAAACCCAAACACCCAGAATTCTAGTTATAGGTACTCAATAAATGTTATATGGCTAAATGAATGGCTACACAAAATATATGCATTCAGTGCACACTGTAGACCCCTCAGGATCCACAGATGATAAATATGCACATAACCACACACACACACATACACACACACACAGAGCCATGCACACACCAACCAGTATCTTCTTTGACCTAAGCTGTGTACCTGGCCCTGTACTGAGCATACCATAGGGCTGACAAGTGAATCAGACTCAGGCCCTGGGAGACAAGGAATAAATGCATAAACCATTGGGGGGCAAGACAGAACTATATCTAACTAAAGGCTAATTAGTGACAGGATGGTGGAGAAGGAAGGGCAGAGAGTGGTGGTGATGGTGGAGTGATGAGCAGTTTCAAAGGAGGCAGCCTTCGAGCCAGGCGTTGAAGGATGGGGAGGATTGGACAGATGGAGGAAAGAGGAATTTCTGGTAGAAGGAAGCAGATGAAGAGAGGCCAGGGAGAGGACTGGAGGAGTGCGTCTGAGATGAGCTGGGGAGGATGTAGAGGGCATGGATACTCAGACTCTGACGCACGCACGCACGCACACACATCATTTTGCTGAGTGTCCCTGGAAGCACAGGCTTTGACAGGTTCTACGTCCTTTTCCGGACCTCACCACCTGCCTGGGACAGTTGTCACGATACAAATCAATAAAGGCAGACATGCTATGACCCAGCAGCAGCCTGGTGTATTCTGAGAAAGGCGGAGTTATGGGACTGCATGTTGAGGGCTGGGAAAGGGCACCATTCAGCCCAATTATGGAGGGCTCCCTGAGGGAGAGTGGATGGCTGCAGAAGGGCTGGGGGCGGGCTGGGGGGGGGGGTAGGACAGGGGCTCCAGGCCCCCTTTACCCTCATTGTGACATTCTTAGAGGCCCTGGGGCTTTTGTGGATTCTACAAAATGTAGATCAAGTTCCTCTCATCCATGAGATCAGGTCCCTTGATTGCCACCATTTATCTCGGGGGCAGGAAGTGGCTGCTGACTGAGTGATCAAGCACATGCAAGGGGCACACAGTGGCAGCCAGTCAGGACCCACACCGTTGCCCATCTGGACCCTCCCTAAGACGCAGTTTTATCCACCCTCCCCTCTCTCCAATACCTTCTTCAGCCTGGTTTCTTCTACTTCTCTGGCCACGCCTCCTTCTCCAGCCTTTGTCCTGGTCTCATTTCTCCCCACTGGACGCCTCCATGGGTGACCTCATCCACCCCAGGCTTCAGCCCCAAATCTCAGTCCTTCACTCTCCCTTGGGCTCCAGATCTGGCCTGGACGTCTGTCTCGCACCTCACGCTCGGCCTGTCACCTTCCTCACTCCTGCTCTTCCTCCTTAGGCTTTACTTCAGTAAATACCTCCATCATCAATTCTTCGTGTCTCTGCGAGACATCCCTGGCTCCTCCTCTCTTATGCCTCGCATCCAACCAGCCACAGGTCTCGGTCAATTGTATCTCCTAAAAAGCTCCTGAATGAATGAATGGATGGATGGATGGATGGATGGATGGATGAATGAGAGCATGCTTGGGGCGGGGCCAGGTGGGATCCGGACCGGACCACTTGCAACCACGGAGTCCGCCAGGGGGTGGAGCTACGGTGGCCGCCTGCGTGGCGGGGTGCGCCGAGCGCTCCCGGAAGTCTCCCTGGGCACAGGCGGAAACGGAAACCTACTTAGGGCCGAGTAGAAGCCTTCGCCGCGTGCGAAGGTTGCGGTCGCTTGGTGAACCTGTGTGGAGGGATACCAGAAGGGACAGGTCCGGACTCCCCTCATTGTTAGTGGTAGAAGCCGGAGGATTCGGGGCTAGAGAGTCTAGAGAGGCCCAGTGGGCGGGACCCGAGATTTGAGGGACCGAGAGGGGCGTGGTCGCAGCGGGGCCGGAGGGGCCGAGGCCGGCGAACCCGGACCCAGGGCCGGTAGAGGATCCTCGGGCCCTGAACTCTCGGTCCCGCAGCCCTTAGGCCTCATGGCGGTCCGAGCGTCTTTCGAGAACAACTGTGAGATCGGCTGCTTTGCCAAACTCACCAACACCTACTGCCTAGTGGCCATCGGAGGGTCGGAGAACTTCTACAGGTGCGGCGGGAGCCCCGGGGCCCGCGGGCAGTGGGGTGGCTGGATGGCGGGGAGGGTACTGGGAGTCGGGGGCTCTGGCAGAGTGAGGGCTCACGCCCCTCAGCCCCGTAACCACTGAATCCGTGTTCCTACAGTGTGTTCGAGGGTGAGCTCGCCGATACCATCCCTGTGGTGCACGCGTCCATCGCCGGCTGCCGCATCATCGGGCGCATGTGTGTGGGTAAGCCGGGTGGAAGACGCGGAGTGAGGGAGTGGAGCCGCCCAGAGCCTTTAATTGTAGCCTTGGAGGGAACCCCGACTGACCCTGGGATTTCCAGGCTTTCATCCACTATCTCCAGAGACTAGAGAATCTCTCAGGCCTGGGCCAGACCCAGTTAAAGTGTCAGCAGATCTGACACTGGCGAAGGCTTCGGGATCATAGAATAACAAATAACATTTAGTGCTTTCACTCTTACACTTGATTTCTTTCCTTCTTCACCCAGATACTGGCGGGTAGGCATTATTGCCTAATCTGACTAATGATGAAGCTAAGATCCAGAGAACCCAAGTGTCTCACCAGGTTCCACACCTAGTGTGAGGGAACACTGAAATGTCATCTCTCCCTTGCTACTGACTCTGGGCATGTTGCTTCCTCTTTCTGAGGATCCAGTTCTGCCACTACAAAATGACAAGCTAAGATTCTGGGTCATCCTGTTCAGTTGTCCATTTAAATCGTAAATCCCCTTTACCATGTCTCTGAGTGGCATCCGCATCCTACGCCCCTACTTCCCATCACTGTTGAGTCTGGCCATTGGTCTTTTCTTGGAGCTGGATCTGTCTCACTGTCACCCCTTATTTCTTTACTATCACCCCTTCTTGCTAGTTCTGTTCATTGGAGCCATATAGGAGTTTGTTCTTTTATTTTTTTGTCATAAGCCTGATGACCTTGGCCTCTGAGGATTTTCTTATTCAGGCCAAACACTCTCATCCCTACTCATGACCTTTGGACTTGATGCTGGGTGTTTTTTTAATAATGTGTGTAACTCAGAGTTCAGAAGTTCAGAATTGTGTTCTTGCAGCGGTAGGCGGAGATTTAGTTATTGTTGTCACAATATAATTGTAGTTTGTTCATTCTTATCGCATTTGGTGTAAGTATATACCACAGTATATTCAACCATTGTGTTGACAGTAGGCATTTGGGTAGTTTTTGGTTAGTTCTTTTTTGTTTTGTTTTGTTTTTTTAAGAATTTTTATTTATTTATTTGACACAGAGAGAGAGAGAGAGCAGCACAAGCAGGAGGAGTAGCAAGTAGAGGGAGAGGGAGAAGCAGGCTCCCTGCCGAGCAAGGAGCCAGATGTGGGGCTGGATCCCAGGGTCCTGGGATCATGAGCTGAGCCGAAGGCAGTTGCTTAACCAACTGAGCCACCCAGGCGTCCCTGGTTAGTTCTATTATGAATAGTGTTGCTCTTTCAGTGAACACATGGACATGTTTCTTTTGGATATATAATACCTAGGAGAAGAATGCTTGGGTCACAGGGTATGTGAATATATGTAGCAGGTGATGCCAGATAATTACCTGAAGTGGTTGACCAATTTACACTCCTATTGGTTGTTCCATATATCTTTGCTGACACGTGGTATTGGCATTCTTTTAAAAATTTTAGCCTTCTGGTGTGTAGTGTTACCTCAATTTTTAAGTAGCAAAATATACAACTAACGCCAAGAGTTCCTCTTGCTAGTCCTGGTCCCCCAGGGTTGATGATGGCAGAGTGGACGGGGTGTGTTGGGATAGATTCCTGGGCTATCTCTGGCCTACCCAGTGGGACTCCTGGTCCCCCTGGGTGTTGCATGGATCAGTAGGTTGGTGGGCTGGGTTTGGGCCTAAACCTTTCCTGGGGAAGCTAACCGGGCTGGATTGTGTCTTCAGCCCCCTGAGCTTCGCAGGCATCTTGCCCCACCTCCTAATTTGGGTCTCTCTAGGGAACAGACACGGTCTCCTGGTGCCCAACAACACCACGGACCAGGAACTGCAGCACATTCGCAACTGCCTCCCAGACTCAGTGCAGATCCGGCGGGTGGAGGAGCGGCTCTCAGCCCTGGGCAATGTCACCACGTGCAACGACTATGTGGCTTTGGTCCACCCAGACCTGGACAGGGTAAAGTAGCCCGATTTGGCCCAGGAGTCACAGGACCAGCCTAGTCAGTGGTTAGTCACTGTTCTTGCCTATCAGGCAGGACTTAGGGGTGTCTCTTGTGGTTTCTCTTTATACTTGGGCTCTCTCGTGACAGGCATTCATTGGATAGTGGTAATAGAGGCCTTCCATGGTGTGGTCAGTGCGAGAAAGAAGCTGAGGAGGGTATTAATCCTTCAGAATCAGGGAGATGGACCCATCCTGTTCTGCAACCAACGCCAGGAGGGATAATTGACAGTTGAACTCTTGAGTGTGGGTTAGAGGGAAGAGAGTGATGTGGAGACCAGTCTGTCCGCTCAGGGCATGCACAGATATTAGGGGCTCCGTAGCTGGTCTAGACTCTGCTCCAAGCTCTACTCCCTCCTTTTTCTGTGTGAAGCTTCCATATGCAGCTACGTAGCACAGGAATGAGGGGCCTAGGGAGCCAAGCCCTGGGTGGTTCTGGGCATGGAGGGCCCTGGGTTCCTTGACCTGCAAGTTCTGGGCTGAGTACCGTGCCTTTGGCTAACAGGAAACAGAAGAAATCCTGGCTGATGTGCTCAGGGTGGAAGTCTTCAGACAGACAGTGGCTGACCAGGTGCTAGTAGGAAGCTACTCTGTCTTCAGCAATCAGGGAGGCCTGGTACATCCCAAGACTTCAATCGAAGACCAGGATGAGCTGTCCTCTCTTCTTCAGGTCCCCCTTGTGGTAAGCGTTCCTTTCTCAGACCTCCGCCTCCTGCTGAGGCAGATCCTTTGCCCAGTGTTAGGGATCGGAGTTATTACCCGTCACAGTTTGCAGTTGGGTTTGAAGGGCAGGGAGCAGGGTTTGGGGAACCTCCTCATCGGGGAGCAGCAAGACTTTGGCTTTTGGTGCCATGATCCACACTGAGCCATCCCTTGGCAGGCGGGCACTGTGAACCGAGGCAGCGAGGTGATTGCCGCGGGGATGGTGGTGAACGACTGGTGTGCCTTCTGTGGCCTGGACACAACCAGCACAGAGCTGTCAGTGGTGGAGAGTGTCTTCAAGCTGAACGAAGCCCAGCCGAGCACCATTGCTACCAGCATGCGGGATTCCCTCATAGACAGGTGTGTGGGCCTCTCTTCTGCCTTTGGAGGGTAGGGGAAGGAGAAGCCACCTAGAATGGGAGCCACACTGCGTTCATACCGGTAGGTTCTCCTCGTGTGGGAGGGCCCACCTTCAGCGCTGCTGAGGGGTCACAGGGCACAGCCAGCAAGCATTGCCTGAATATCTGCTTATCGCCGTCTCTGAAGGCTCAGCTCAGCAAAGCTTCCCTCTGGGCCATCTTATTTTCTCACCATGTTGTTCTGTTGTCTGTGGCTGCTTGTGTGTCCATGTCCCCAGCCAGCAGCCGAGGGCCTGAGATAAAAAGCTGTTTACAGAGCGAAGGAGGGGAAGCTGCTCTTAGGAACTGAGGAGACCCTAAGGGGCTTGTTGGGGGTGGGGTTGCATCAGAATCACAGTCATCTGGATTTTTATGGGTTTAAGAGAAAAGTGGGTTCTTGGGCCCTAACCCTGGAGAGTCTGGGGTGTGAGGCTCTGGAAGAGCAGCAGGTGTGGATATTCACCCTTCCCATGGAGGGTTCTTCTCAAGGCATGCCACCCCCCAAGTATCATAGGAGCCTTTATGAGGATAGGAACCCCATAGCAGAGCAAGCACTCAATAACAGAGCCCCTGCTTACAACAGGCAAAATTACCCTTCATTCTCCCTTCTTCATTCATTCGTTCACCTGATGTGCATTGAGCCCTGTTCCCTAAGTGTCTCGGGAAGCTCCAGTGAGACACTCTGGTATCCAGGAAGGTTTTGTGGAGGACACATCATTTAGTCTGGACCCCGGGGGAATGAGTAGGTATTTGAATATGCAGAGATGGAGGGGGGGGGGGGGGGGTGGAGCACTTCAGACAGACCCCGAGATGGGAAAGTAAGGCGAGTGTGAAGGGGAAAGGTTGCATTGCCGGAGTGTCAAAGACCCTGAATGCCCACATCAAGAAGTTTTTGACTGTAGGCCTGTGATTTTGACCTTTAGTCTCTGTTGAGCTGCTTGTTAATGTAGATTCCTGGCATCACCCCTCACTTACTGATTGCCTCGGTTTGGAGTGAGACCCAACCATGTGTGGTTTATTTTAATAAGTTTCTCTGGGTGATTCTGATGGGGAATCAGCATTGGGAGAGCAGTTGAAAGGGTCTGAATGGGAAAGTGGTACCAGTGGTTTTGTCATTTGTTCAGTAACTTTTTTTGAACATCTACTATGCCAGTCATGATGGTGATGAGTAAAATACACCCTCCCTGCCCTTGTGGAACATAGACTCTTACAAAGAAGACAGTATGTACACAATCATTTAATTAAAGAACAAAATTTAAAACCTCTTAGCAGCCTAAGAACAGAAAGAAATTTCTGCAACCTGATAATTGGTACCTACTAAAAAACTATAGCAAATGTATTTAATGGTGAAACTTTAGAAACTGCTCTTAAAGTCAGGCAGAATTGCCCACAGTCCCCAGCACGGGTCAGCTTCTGGTGGTCCTAGCTCATGCAGTTAGATAAGGGAAAGAAGTGGGTATTAGAAAGGAAGAGCCAAAACTCATTGGCTCCTTTGGTTTTGAACCCATTGATTCGAGGTGCCCATGAGAGCTCATGATGATGGGGTCAGGTAGGTGATTAGAAATATGTTTTCTAGTTTTACAATTGTACACATAATTATTACCTCCAGGAAGAATGTTCTGGCCCTATTCCTGCCACTGGGGGATTTGTGGTCTGGGCATGTCCCTTCTCTTTCGAATCCCCTTACTCCCTTCTCTGATGTTTGTTGGACTTGACTTCTGAGGTTCTGGTTTATGATGGATAAGTTTGAATAAATTTGAGTTGAGTGGGGAAGGAGTTACTTTTAGTTTTTAAGCACTGAGAGTTCTAGACTGGATTGTGACTCAAGGAAGCAGTGTAATCTGGGGGTGGGGGGCTCTGAGTGTGGCTCTTCAGGGCTGAGCTGGAACAAAGGGGTAAGGGTGGAGGCAGACATCTTAAGAATAAAGGGTGAGGTGTGCTCTGAGAAGCACCCTACTGACAGTGTTCCTTCTTCTCTCCCTAGCCTCACCTGAGTCACCTTCCATGCTGTTCTGTGGGCTCCTGGCTCTGGACTTTGGCTCCCTCCATGCCCCACCCAGTCTGTTTTGGATGCTGGCAGGGAGTTGGCAGAGAGCTCACCGGGACTGAGTGGCTGGATGCCCAGCGTTTCACCTGTGCCCATCTCCTGAATCTACAGTTACTGCAAAAATCTGCCATGTTGTGCTGTCTGTCAGGCCTTAAGGGCTCCTGACTGACTGCTCTGTTTGCTGTGCCGCCACCACCACCCCCAATTAAAGGGCAGCTGCCTCTGGCTATTCTTGAATGTGTTGTTTGGGGGCCTCTGCCTGCAACCCTCCTTCCCTAGCATTGTTCTGGGGGAAAGTGGGTAGGATGCACACACACACGTCAGTTTCACAATCTCCCACCCTCCAACCCCCATGATCAGGATGGGTGGCTTCCTCCCAGGGCAAGAGGAGGAAGCTCTACTGTAGTTCTCGCATTTTCCACACACTTAAGCCTCATACTTCTGGGCTTAAAGGGATGAGAATCTGTTCCAGCTCTCCTCTGGGCCGGTATGAAGGCCTGTGAGGGGTCTGAGGCACCTGGCTATACGGCGGTCTTGTCTTCTTGGACCGAGGTGGACGGAGGTCGCTGGCCTGGCTGCCAGGTGCCCTGGACATCCTCAAAACAACTTCCCTCAGTAGCTTCAGTCGGTGTGGGAAGCATCCGGCGGAGTCGTTCGTGTCCCCGGGCTGTGTGCAGGGCGGGGCCCGGGACGTTGGGGCGGCATTGGCCGGCGGCTGGTGGGTGGGGTCGGGTCTGTCGGGCCCGCCCCCGGGATCTGAAGCTGCGCCGCGGCGGCCGGGAGGCGGGGCCGGCGCGCGGTGAGGTCACGACGCCAGCCCCTCCCGGCGTCGTTACGCTGACCAGCGGAGCGCAGACGCCGGCGCTGGGATCCTGGAGAGCCGCGGCTCGGGCGGCGCGAGGTGAGGGCCGGGCTGCAGCGGGGCGGGGAGACTGGGTGGCTTGCGGCTGACCCACACCTGACGGCCTCTCTTTGCAGACCATGGGCGCTCGGCTGAGCGGCGGTCAGGGCGCCCCGGAGCAGGTGCAGCCTCAGCCCGAACCGCAACCCCAACCCCAACCCCAACCCCAGCCCGGGGCGCCCGAGGCCCCTGAGCGGCCCCAGCCTGAACCTGGTCCCTGGGGGCCGCTGGACGATGTTCGCTTCCTCATCGCCTGCACCTCCTGGTACTGACAAGCCGCCCTCCGCAGTTACTGCTCGCCGCCAACTGTCGTTCTGTCCGCCTCACCTGGTTCGTCTCTTGTGGTCTCTTTCCATCCCCGGTGCCCGGGAGACGCTCGGAGAGTCGGGGAGGTCACGGAGGACCATGGATGGGGCACCGGCTCGCCTCTAGCTGCCCCCTGTTCGCCTCTCAGCCTGCACCCAAACCAGCTCAAACCTTCGTGCTCACCCCCGCCCCGTAGCTTCTTAAGCGGTCTGGGTCCTGGGGCAGCCCTCCCCGGCGCTGGCTTCCAAAACCTGGCCAGGACTCCTGGTAAGACCCCAAGACTGCTGACCTGACCTCCTCTCATCTGCCCCTTATTGCTGAGAACCGGCCTTTTGCTCTAGTCTTTGGTTATGGCGCCATGTGCCTTGGCTTCGGAGAAGACCTAGCCACAGTAACCCTCCCCATACTCCTCCTAAGGGAGGTTGCTCTGTCATCCTGGATCTCAGTGAGGCATAATCAGGCTGTGTTCCAGGAACCCCAGTAACACTGGGCCTCTAGGGCCAGCCTTTTGGAGAGAGGAGACATGTGATTGCTGGGCTGGGAGATGAGATGCATGGGACAGTTCCCAGACACCCCAAAGCCCCTTGTTCCCCTTCTCCCAGAAGCTTCTTAAGGCCACTCCCAGAACCTGATCCTTGTTCCCATATCCCAGGGAAACAACACACTCTGTATTTTTGTTTTATTTAGAAATGATTTAAAAAACATTATACAAAGGCTGATCAGTTTAAAATGTGACCGACACTGAAATGCTGTGATGTTCCCCAGGCCGAGGGAAGCTGGGCTCTGGGGTCCCCAGTGCTGTGCCCCTCTGTCTGTCTGCCCTGTCCTGGGGTGATGGACAAACAGATGACCACCAGACAGGAGAATCTGAGATTGGAAGCCTCCAGGCTGAGCCCTCTCCGGGCCTGGCCCCGCATCCCTCACATCTGCAGCCTGTGCTGGCCTCCATCTCTTGCTCTTAGCTGGCCTCGGTAGTCCCAGGAGCCAGTGGGGAGCCTGGGAAGCCTAGAGCTTTCAAGAAGTGAGAGCACCAACCTGAGGAGTGGAGAGGGACCTAGAAGGGGAGAAGGGAGGCCAGGGAGAGATGGATAAAAGAGACCCTTCTGATCTCATCTTGGACCCTAGAGGTGTCCATAGGTGGGGACCCAAGGCCCAGCCAGCCCACCTGATGACCTGGGCAAGAAACAACCTCTCTGTGCTTCACTGGAGGGCACGGTGAGAGGTACCCTAGGCTTCCCAGGGCCTACACGAGTTTCATGTGAGTGGACAGGTATGAGCTAATAAAGTGCTTTGCAAAGTATAAAACACTATACAAACCTATGAATCACTAATATCTCTGCAGTTGTTCCCCACCCGCCCCAGGGAGCCCGCCCTTGGCCAAAATGAGAAAAAACAGAAGGATGATGACAGGGAACACAGTGGACCCACATAGGTGCCTCTGGGACAAGAGAGATTTTGCTCAAGACAGCTCCCAGGGCAACAGTAGTCCCTGTCTGCTACAGGTTAGGCCAACCCAAAGCCCAGAGGCCACAGGGTAGGGGCAAGGCCCATGCAGGCTCAGAGGGCCAGGATGGCATCTGAGGCTCTGCCAGCACCCCGAGGACTGATACCTCCTTTTGGCTTTGGCAGAGAGCCAGTGGGCACCACTGAACCCACTGGTCTTGCCTAGGGCTCTTCAGTGACAAAGGGGGCTGCTTCTACCAAGTTGAAGAGAGGCAAGCTGAGCCCTAGGGATTCCTGCCAGAGACAATGAAGGGTGGGCCCCTAGCACTGGGACTGCTACCAGTTGGGGGTGCCTTTTTCCAAAGAGCAGTGCAGGATGATGGGCCCAGTGAGCTGGGTTAGCAAGGGCCAAGCTTGTTATAAACACTGCTTCCAGGCTAAGAGATTGAGTTGGCCTCAGGGTAGCTGGGGGTGTGGGCTCTGAACACTTCAGAAGGCTGCCCTGGGCCCATTACCACAAAGCCATGAGAATGTTGGCCTGGAGCCATTTCTGCTGCACCTAATGCACCTAACATCAGGCTGAGCCCCAGACTGTAAGCAACAGGGCCGGGGACTGGGGGAGTGGGGAAGAGGGACGGGAGTGGAGGATGGTCACAACTCAGATCAGCCTCCAGAAATAGGGTCAGCTCCTGCCCCAGCCCTTTAGCCTCATGAGCAAAATCCAGCTCCTGGGGTGTCTGGGCGCTAGAGTGGCCTTAGCAGCACCTTGGTCCTTATCTCCTGGGGAAGGGCTGGCCACGCTGGCCTCATCACCAAGATAGTCACCTCTAATTCACCTAACGCCTCAAGCAGCCTTTGCAGAATGGGACTTTTAAAACAGTAGTGACAGGACATTTAAATATTCACGACGTGACAGCTGGGTCCTTGTCAGACCCAGCTGGGCCACAGCACTGCCTGCAACATGTGACCCTAAATCCTAGGTCTCAGAGGAGACCCTGATGTGTGGAGCAGGTTTCCTGAGGGATCTGCTGAATGCCAGCAGGGGAAACCCAGGCTTGTTGCCCACCATGTTGGCAGCAGGGGTCTTGTAGCCTTGGAGGACAGTGGGGTGGGGGTAGGGGAAGGGGGACATCTGACCAGCAGGTGTTGGCAAAGGGGGACCAGGATCGGTGGCATCTCCCAGATGGGGCTGAGAGTGCTAGTGCTGGCTTCCACAGAAGGTGCTGGGTCCAGCCAGGAACGGAGCTGTGGTGCCTCATTGTTACCACAGGATTCAGGGACCACAGGGCCTCCTCCTGGCATGGTCCCTGCCTCCTGATGGGGCCTGGCCTATTCCCTTGGGTAGGGAGCAGTTTACCCAGGACAGAAGGCTGGCAGCTGGGTGCCAGACACCCACCCTGGGGCACAGCCACCATCACTCCCTGCGCCACGCTCAGCCTAGGCCAATGTACCTACCACTTCAGCTGCATGACCCCCGGCCTAGGGCCCTGCTGGCCCCAGTGGGCAGTGGCCAGAGCTGCCCCTCAGACCCTGATGAGGAAGGGCCTGGCTGGCCAGACCGAGTGGACAGAAGGGCTCTGGGCTGCTCACACCCACTCCTGGACTGGCCGCTTATAGTAGGTGACAGGCTGAGGGCCTGCCTTGTTCTTGAACTGGAAGATGGTGTAGACCAGCACCAGGATGCAGAGGGACAGGATGCAGGGGATGACCACAGCCACGGCATTCACAGAGCCTGGCACATCGTTGATAGTCACCATGATGTCCACATCGTCCTGGGGCAGCCGCCGCTCCTTCCGCCGCTCCACGTCCTTCTGGTTGCAGCCCATCCAATCACGCAGGATGTTGCGTGGGTAGCCTGGCTCCACGCTTAGTTTCTGGTTGTCAAACTTCCAGTAGTCCCGGCCCTTGTAGAAGTAGGTGTAATCTGCAGAAACATGGCCCAGCATCACCACTCCCAGACACCTGCTCTGACCCATTGTGAGAGGGCAGCATGGAGGAAGGGCACCTCTCCCACCCTGGAGTCCAAGAGGAGCTCTGAAGGAGGGGTGGGCATATGAGGGGGTGGGAGCAGTGCGTTGGAAGGCTTGGAGGTGGGGGGAGGGCAGTGCTTGGCACACTCTGCACACAGTGTGGCAGGGTCATGGAACATGGCCTGCTCAGTTGCAGAGAGGTGCGCCCAGGACCTGGAGCAGCCTAGCCTGTCAGCTCAAAGGTGCTGGGAAGCTACTGAGGGCCTTGAAGTAGACAAGTCCCAATTTGTGCCTCCCTGCCTTAGCTTGGGGTCACAGCTCCATCACACTTGCCTTTGCCATCCCCCCACCACGGGTGCGATCACCTCCCCTACTATGGCTTGGACAGCACTGCTTCATAGCTCTAGAGCCTCAGCTGAGCTCCTGCTTGAGGCAAGGGAGGCAGAGAGCAAGATTTCTCCTTTTGTTGACAGCGGACACCAGCTTGTCACGGCTATCATGGGTTTTCTTCGGCTTGTCACACATCACGACACAGATGCAGGGTCTCTGGGACCCTGCTGGGGAAGGGCCTGGAAAGAAAGGAGGTGGAGGGGCTGGGCAGCCACAGCAGGCTCCCGGGCTCCCGGCAACAGCCTTCAGGGTAGAGACAGCAAAGCAGCTCACTCAGACCCTCCTATTGGCCAGCCCCCGACCCTGGGACTTTCACTGGCCAAAGTCCTTGATGTCACCTGTCTCTGAGGCTCCCAGAAAGCGAGACCACATGTGTAAAGCATCAGGTACACAGGAAAGCCACCAAGTAGCAGCTCTGCCCCTGAGACTTTGGCTTTCTTACCAGTGACATCTCCGTGGAGAGCCCTTCCCAAAGATGCTCTCTGATGCGCCCTCCTCCACCTCCCCCCCCCCCAGCTCTCCCACTACATTCCCTTCCCTTAGAGCATTTGCTGCCACCTTAGCTGTTTTCTGCCTCTAGACTGGGAGCCAGGGATGCAATGCAAGGCTTGTTCTCTGCTACTTCCCCAGCTCTCCCACACAGGCTGGCTAAGCAATTATCGTGGAGTGACCGAATGACTCCTGGCATTCTACATAACAAAACACACCAATAAGATGTTGATGATGGCAATGACGAAAGCCCCTAAAATACATGTGGCAGGGACCATGTACTAGGTGTTTGTCTCAGTGCTCTACTTAATTTATCTCATTTAATTCTTAACAAATGCCAGCGAGGTAGGTACCATTATTATCCCCATTTGATGGATGAGGATGCTGGGAAAACTGAGGTGGTTTGCCCAAACCTCTAGTCGGTGGTGGAGGTGGACATGAAGCCAGCCAGGCTCCAGAGTCTGTGCTTTTGACCAGATCTGGGGAAATGTATTTAGCAAACATTCATGGACTCCCACTCCGCACCTGGCAACACCCAGCCCCTCCTCTTGAGAAGCTCCTAGTCTGGTGGGAAGCTCCCCGCCTGGCCTCCAGGAGGAGCTTTGGAAATGTCTCATAAATAAAAAAGGCTTCTCTTTCCATCTGTCTGCCCTCGAGCCTTATACACAAGCACTTTTGAAAGCACCCATATCCATCATTGCTTTTCAGGCTTGATAACTCAAGGAACCCCTAGAGTACATCTGAGGACCACTATTTGAGAAATGCTGTCCGAAGGGATGAAGTCAGTCTGTGGAAACATCTCTCAAATGTGAGTCATCCCTGCAGATGAGAAGTGTGGCTTGGTAGCTGGGAAGAGAATGAATCGGCTGTGTGAACCTGGGTAGATATGAGGCCGTTGTCCTTACCATCAGGCACCTTTCTCAAATCTGGGTACCCTGAGAGTATGCCCATGGGCCCTGTTGAGACCCACATAAAATCAGCCACCCGCTACACAGCCAGGCTCTTACGTACATCCTTCCTTGCTGATGAAGGCCCCCTGGGGAGCCTGTGGGATGCCCTTCCACACAGTGATGGGCTTGGGGTAGCCAGGGTCCGTGGCCCGCCGCTCCTCGCTGTAGCGCCAGTACCGTTCACCTTTGAAAAAGTAGGTCTTGCCCACGGGTTCCCAGCGCAGAGCCGTATCGATGCCTTCTCGGGGCAGACAGCTCCCCAGCTCCCCTAGGCTGTGGGGGTACCCAGGCTCCACCGTCACCTCCTTAAACACCCAGTACTTGTCACCTGTAGCCAGGAGAAGCCCAGGATCAGCCTTCCGCAGTCACGCGGTACCAGAGGTGGTGGCTAGTGCCACGGATCCATCTTCTAGGACTGAAGTCATTCATAGAGCCACAGTGTCAGGGGGAAACAACCGAGGCCTGCTTGAGGGCCTCTGTGGGAGTCTGAGGCCCCTTGGCCCTGGCGGAGCATGCGGGCCAGAAGCCAGTCACTACAGATCCTTGGCAGCTGGCCCCACGCTGCCCAGCCTCCGTGCCTCACTCACGCGCTGTTGCTCCTCTCCTCTGGGGTGTCCCCAGCCACTCCTGTGGCTTCACACTATTAGGACTCCCCCACCTTCCACCACTGACACCCAACTCTGCGGGCTCACAGCCACTACCATCGGACCTGAGCCCCAGACCCAGGAACCCTGATCCCGGCCTCTGGGCATTTCCACATCTGCTTCCCAGAGTTCCTCATCACCTCCGCAGGGGGCTCCCTCCCCCGTCACCTTTCTGCCTCCCAGTTCCCCAATAAGAAGCCCTAGCATCACCTTTCACCCTCCTTTTCCTCCTCCTCTCTGTGTTCAGCCTCTTATGAGGCCTTTTGCATCTTTTAGCTGTCCCCCTCTGGCCTCACTGGCCCTCCCTGGTGTGGACCTCATCGACTCACTCCCCCCCCCCCCCCCCCCACCTCCGGCAACTGACTCAGAAATGGCCTCCCCACCTCTGCCCTATTGGATTGCCGCCTGCCCTCTGGCTCTCCGCTGCTCAGAAACGTCCAGTGAACTTCCAGCATTGCCCTAGCGGGTCAAGACCGCATTCTAGCCTGGCAACCAAGGCTCCTCAGGACTCTCCCCGACTCTCCTTTCCAGGCCACTGCTCACTGCTCTCCGACGTGTGGCTCCGTGGCCGGTCAGTGAGTCTTCTAAGCTTTTCCAGTGTACCCGAGCTGTCCCTTCCCCTTGGACCGCTTTCCTCACTTCTCACTAGCTGTATCTTACCCTTCTGACCTGCCTCCTTAGCGCAGTAGGCAGCACGTCAGTCTCATAACTGTATCTTACCTTCTGGGCTGGGCCCACCTCAGGATAATAGAAGTGAAAGAACCTAGCACTGGGGTGGGGGGGGCATGTCATACATGCTAGCTCCCCCCTGCCCCCTTCCCTGACCTCTCCAGCCTGTGTGACCTCCTCCCCACCAACTCTTACAGAACTGCTGGGCTGGCCTCCCATGGAGCACTGCATGGTCTTCAGGCTCCTGGACCATTCAGTGTGGCTGAACCTTATTATCCCGCCAACCTGGGCACACACAGACCCTCAGCAATCACTTCGTGACTTGATTCCTCCAGACTGTGCTTCGCCCACCTGCAGGGATCTATCTTGTCAGAAGTCAGTGTCTCTGTTAGGGCCAGAGGGGCCCTTGGAGGGCATCTGCTTCTCACCCCACCTCTTCCAGTGTACAGATGGGGCAAGGGGGTCCCAAGAAGGTCAGGGAACTGTCCCAGGTCTCTCAGCACAGGCTGTATTACCTTTGAAGAAGACAAATCTTCCATCGGCCCTTTCGTAGGCTGCATCTATGCGGGCGGGCAGGCCCTTCCAGAACTGCTCGATCTGCATTGGGTAGCCCTCTTGCACCCGGTTATTGCGCAGGCGCCAGAACCAGCGATCCTGGGGGTCAGTGAGGGGGGGAGAAAAAGGCATGGCAGGCCCTGCCTCAACCTAGTGATCTCACCCTTGGCGCTCAAGCCCCAATAACCCAAAAGCTTCCCCTGGGCCCAGCCTTGCAACCCTCCGTGATGTCTGTGCATCTACTGCTTTTAGCTTCCAGTGCCCTGTGAGGAAGACAGGATGCCCATGAACTCTCTTCATAATAAGCCTCCTGATGGCTCTTGCTGTCTGAGGGGCCATGATATGGACAGCAGCAGGCCTGGTGCAGGGATGAGGTGCGGAGGAGCTGGAAGGGGTGATGCCTGGGCCTGGGGTGGCCACATGAGGGCAGCAGAGAGTCACTGACATCCGCCGCTGCTCCCCAAGCTGGCCACTGAGCCTGGGCAGAGTGCCCCCTTGCTGGCTGGCTCCACCCAGCAGGGCAAGCGCCCTGGGAAGCAAGCTGTGGGAATCCCTCAAGACCTGGGTGCGAATTCGGGTTCCTCCACTCAGAGCGGCATGACTGTGAGCACAGTACAATTGCCTCACCTACAAATGAGGGTAATAATGGGGATCGGATGGGAGATTATGGGCAAAGTGCCTAGAACAGCAGGGAGCACGTAGTTGATGTTGAATAAATGGCAGCTCAGTAGGCCAAGAGTCTAATCAAAGCCCTCTTCTTCAAACTAGCGTCTTGTGCCTCTGCAGTGCCCGGAGCCGGTAGGCAGTCCCGGCAAGGCCTATCACCTACCAGGACCTCAGTTTTGTCATGTGTAAATGGGGATGATCAAACACAGACTTGACTAGTTGCTGTGGGGGGGTTAGAGTGCAGAAGAATGAATGTGATGTGCAAAAGATGGCACAAAAACTAGAAAGGTTTTTTTTTTAAGGTGTTTTACAAAAAGTACTTTCACATTGAGTTTTTTAAACCATAGTTTGACTTTCACAAGTCTGTTAAGTAGATTTGAGATATACCGAGTCTTAAGGAAGGCCAAATGACTTTCCTAGAGCTACTCTGTGAGAGGCAGGATTGGCATGGACTCATGGTGCCTGATTCTTGCTCAGTACTCAGAGCTTGCTGGGAGAACTCCCTGAGAGGAGTGGGGCAGCCCCCTACAACCACCCATGTGATGGAGACACGTTGGCCAGATCCCCTTCAGTGGAGGGCTTGTTGCCCTGGTGGCCCAGGGTGTGGTCAGCAGGCTGTTTTCAACTGCCAGCCTCCCTGGGGATGGCCTCAGCTTCAGAGAGCTCCCCAAGGTCATACCCCTTCTCATCCAATGACTGAATGAAGTAGGGGGGACCGAGTCCCAGCCCTTTGGGTCCCAATGTGGGATGACCCTGATGGGCCATTCTAGCTCCAGAACTCCCTGTGGGGGTGGCCAACTCTGCAATGGGCCTAGTCGCTGCTTATCTCCTTCTGCCAGTCTTGCTTGCTTCCTTCCCTCCTTCCCGCACATGTTGATCCCAAAGGTACTTCCTAATCGAAATCCTGCATTCCAAACACTGTCTCAGAGTCTGTAGCACACCCAGCAAACAGGCTGCCACCAGGTCAGCCCATGGCTAAAGTGACAGGGACAGGACAAGTGACAAGATGTAGCCTGGCCAGCTTTCTATCAGACATCCCTCGGTACCGGCCTCTCAACCCTGGTGGGATCTGGAGACAGACGCAGCCACCACCGTGCCAGCCCCCACTCCAAGCTGCTATCTTCACGGCCATGCACTCATTTGATCTTCATACACCCTTCATTAGGGGGATGACTCCCAGCTTTCAGACAGAGAAACTCAGGTCCAGAGAAGGGAGGTGACTTGCTCGAAGTCACTAACCAGAAGCAGTTCTCCAGCACTTTCCCCCAGCATTAACCCCTGGGAAGGTGTAGGATCACCAGTCCCCCGGCCGCCCTCTTGGAAACAAGTCAAATCACCCGGCAGCACCAGAAAGGGACCCCATGTCCTGGCCCCCAGGCCAGCTGGCATCCAGGCCCAAAGCGGGCCTAATCCCAGGGCAGCAGCCTCTCCTGCTCCACAGAGGGGGAATGAGTGCCGGGGACCATCTGGGTGTTGCCAGTGGACTGGCCCTACCTTAAACACAAACATCTCGCCTCGGAAGAGCACCACCGTGTTGAAGTTGCCATCACAGATGTTGGGTTTGGCACCTGGTGTGGATGGCCGGTCCCCTAGGGGTGGCCTGGGGGGCCTGGGCTGGCGCTCATGCTTCCTCTCACTCGGTGAGTGGATCCTGCGGACGGGGAGTGTGGGGAGTGGTCTTGTGGGCTCCAGGGGCTCGGCTGGAGGTCCTGGAGAGAGGGGCTGCATTTAGACAGGGCCTCCCAGGGCCCATACCTCATCACCACCCAGGCAGCTCTGGGGTCTGTTACCCTCCAGCCCCCTGTTTCTTCTCCCATTTTTTACTCTCCCCCAATCTTTAAGAAAATAGATGAAAAGAGCCATTAAATGGGACTCTCATCCTTTCACCTGCAAATCTGGTATCTTCTCTTCTTCTCTTCTGTTATAAGAGAGAGCTCCTTTCTTAGGCTCAATGTCCCATACCATCTTCCTCTGCCCCCTCCACACATGCTGGCCTCACTCGCTCTCCCCTTCCTTCTTTATCCTGCTCCAAGATCGCGTCTGCCCTGTCAAGATCTCCAGTGACCTCCATGTTGCCAAATCCAAGGGTTACGGACTCAAATTTTGATGTGCATCTGAATTATCCAGAGATCTTAATAAAATGCGGATTATGACTCAGAGGGTCTGGGGTGGGGCTTGCCATTCTGCATTTCTTCAGGTTCTCGGGTGATGCCAGGGTTGCTGGTCTGAGGCCCACACTTTGAGTAGCAAGAGCAGAGAAGCACTTTTCCAGGAGCCTGTACTGACTTGGTTTTCCTTCTACTTCACGGGATGTTTCTTTTCTACCTCCTTTGCTGGCAGCCTCTCTGCACCCACCGTACTCTAGAGGTTGGAGTGCTCCTGGGTCCTCTTCTCTCTATTTTTGTCCCCAGATCAGTTTTCTCACTTGGACAGTGTATTAGCATCACTGGGAGTGCTTTTAAAACTCTTGATGCTCAGAAAGCACCCCAGACCAATTAGAACCCAATCTCTGAGAACGTGGGCACTTTTTATTAAAATTCCAAGGTAATTCCAATGAGTCCCCTAGTTAAAAATCACCACCCTAAGTGATCTCATCCATGTTCATGGCTTTAAAGACCTTCTGTGTTGGGCTGTCCAATAGGATGTTCTATGATGGCAGAAATGTTCTATATCTGCACTGTCCAATACAGTAGCCTCCAGCTGTATGTGGCTGTTGAGCACTTGAAATGAGTGACTAGTTGTTAGTGGGACAGAGGAACTAAAATTTTAATTTTATTTAATTCTAATTAATATAAATTTAAACTTCAGTAGTCACAAGTGGCTAGTGGTTATAAACTGGACACCAAAGAGTCCAAATCAATATCCCAGCCCAGATCTCTGAGCAACAGACTGATAAATCCTATTGGCCCACAATTCGAAAAGCCAGAAATCTTGGTGTTGTCCTTGACCCTCACCGCCATGTTTGATCTATCAGCAAATCCTGTCCATTCCACTTTCAAAATATCTCCAGTCCCTACCTACCCTGTCCTGTTTTCCACTGCTTCGTTGAGGGAGATCCTGCCCATCCTCCATGGGGCCATCTCTTCTGTGAGGTCCTCAGGACTTCCAGAGGGAGCCCTCCTCCTGTGCTTCATAACCTGGGGGCTGAGGCGGCCTGTGCTATGCTGACATGCATTTGCTCCAGTAACTGGTCTTCTCATCTCAACTGACTTGGTAAGAACTAGGCCTTCACATACCAGTGTGAACAGGGAACTGGGAGGGAGGCCTTTCCTATCTTATCAAAATATCAGTCCAGCTTCTCATTTTTTCTTGTTTAAGAATCTCTTGACTAGAGGTGGGGGTCCCCTTGAAAGTGCACCACAGGAGGCGAGGGGGAGGTGTATGAAGGGGGAGGAGGTAGAGAAGAGGGAGTGGGTGGGATTCCGCTCACTTTTGGCAGCTCAGACCCTCCCCCAGTTTCCCAGTGGGTCAGGCAAAGACCTCAGAAGCCTCTAAAGGTCGGACAGCGGCTATGGTGATGGATGTCAGTGCTCCCCCCGCAACCCCTCAGGCAGGGAGTCACAGTCCAGCCCCGGAGACAGAGCAGAGGCCTCCTCTCCCCTGCCACATACCGTAGATCTTCTGGATGCCCTGGAGATCATCCTGAGGCAGTTTGAAGTTGTGTGTCTCCATGTACTGGTAGAAGGGTGCCATGATGGCGCTGGGGTCATTGGAGTGCTCCAGTCCCAGTGCATGGCCCAGCTCGTGCACAGCCACCAGGAAGAGGTCATTCCCTGTGGAGAGGGGGGTGGGGAGGTGCCCAGGGCACCCACTTAGGTGTCAGTCAATCCATTGCTTCAGCAAACACTGAGCAAAGGCTTTGTGTCAGGCCCTATGCTGGACCCTGGGATCTACAGAGAAATCCTACACAGTCCTGCCTTTTGGAACCTTGATATGTGGGGGATTTGGAGAGAGAAACAAAATAAGTGAGATTAATGTTCCAGGTGCTTTAATAGATGTCTGTAAGGGTCAAGTGAGGATTCTGAAAAGGGAGGAGTGATTTAAACTTGAAGATGTCCAGGGAAAGCTTCATAAAGGTGAAGTTTAAGTCGGCTCTTGAAAGATAAGAAGTTAGTCAGGAGAATGGACTCGGAGGGTAGGAGAGGGAGGGGTGGGGGTAGCATTCCTGGCAGAGAGAACGCTATAAACAAGACCCAGGGACAAGCAGGCTCATTCCACTTGGCTCTGGAACAAAGCACGAGGGGAGGGCAGAGAGAGAGATGAGGTCAGCCAGGCTGGCAAGTGGGGCTCTGTGATGCCACGCAAAGGAATTTGGATTGGCTTCTTAGCCAGTGGGGGGTTTAGACAGGAGTGGGGGTGGCAACATGATGAGTCACTCTGGCTGCACTGTGGCTGGAGGAGGGAGGAGAGGGGAGGGAGACCAGAGGTAGGGCATTGGTGGGGCCGGGCTGGAAGCTGGGAGAAGGGTCTGGGTGAGAGATGAAAAGGGCCAAGCCAGGGGAGGTCTGGGGGCGGCGGGCAGGTGGTCAGCTTCAGGAGGCCTGGGGGGCAGGCAGGGCCCTGATGCGAGGCAGCGCTCCGTCTGGCAAGACCTCAGTCCTGACAGAACTGAACCATGGCCAAGATCAAGGCAGGGACTCAAATGCGAGTGGAAACAATAAGGTCCAGGTGCCGAAAGTGGGACACGGGATCCCGAGCATGAAGCTGAGGCGGCAACATGGCACGGTGGTCATGAGCGTGGGCCCGTGAGCCAGACAGACCTTCATCTCCAGCTCTACCCCCACCAGCGCCGTGAACTTGGCCAACAGGTCTACCCTCTGAGCCTCAATGTCCTCATTTGTAAAATGAGGAGATCATACCTACCTCATAGGGTCATGCGAAGACTGGATAAGATAATATACATAAAGGGCGTGGCGCTGCTTAGTAGCTGTTGTTAGCATACAGAAGATGCAGCTCGGTGCCTGGAACAAGCCCGTTGACCAGAAAGGAAGCACAAGGCCAGTGGGGTTCCAGCTACCGGACTTTCTTAAGCCAACTCCTCTGAGCCTCTGGATCAGGCCTGGGACAGAGCAAGGCCTGATTTGGGGGGTAGGGGTGGGCGGGTTAAGTAACCCCAGCTTTGGGAAAGGAACACAAGGGACAGGGAGTTGGGCAGGCTGTTGTACCGACAGTCCTGACCCCTGCCTGTCCAGTAATAACCTCTTGTTTGCCTTGACCTCTGGCATTTGAGCTCTGCCTCTCACTGCCCAGCCCTGAGGCATGTTGCAGCTCATTCCTGCCACCTTGACGTGCAGGGGAGGCTGCAGGAGCCCAGGAGGAGGTCAGGAGTCCTAGTGCCTACTCTGCTTCCAGTGTCACTGGCTAAGTTGCCCAGCGCAGGTGAGGGCCCTGTGAGGGTCATGGGGGCTGGGGATTGTCTCTGGGCTTCCTGGTTAAGGTCTTGGGAAGAGAGGAGTGCATGCCTGCCTCTCTGCTGACACCACCAGTGTCTTCAGCGAAGTGGGGACGGACAAGATCAGTGCAAGGTTGGCCAAGAGCCTGGGGCTGGCCTTCTGCTGGGGAAGGGCAAGCTGGCAGGAGGAGGCCAGGCCGCCCCCAGTTCCTGCCTCGGGTCCTGGTTCCTCTGGCAGCGGGGAAGGGTGAGCTCATCTCTCAGCTCCATCCCAAACAAAGGCAGCTACTAGAGCCAGCGGAAGGCAGCTCTGCTTCCTGGGGGCCGGTCCTGCCTGGCTCTGCTCCTCGCCTGTTCTTCGACCTGGGACAAGCTGTTCGGGCCTCTTGTCTCCTGACCAGGCTCTTTCTCGGGGGGCATCCACAGGGACCTCTGCTGGGAACCAGGGAGCAGGGCTCTGAGCACTTGGCAAGACTCTAAACCTCTGTTCTCAGCTTGTGTCTATTACTGTGATAGCCCTTGTACCTGGGTCCCTGCACAGCCCTTGAAGGAACGAGGACTGTGGGTTGATTCTGGGGACTGAAAGGCAGAGAGGAGCTGGGGAGCTGGCATCCCACTGCACAGAAACCCAAGAGACTGTTCAGTGGGGGCTGCTCTGGGGAGATGGAAGGAGCGGGGAGAGGGGCAGAAGAACTCCCCAGAGCTTGTGAGGGGAAAAGCAGAAGGATGGAGAAGATCCCAGGACTTCATGGGCAGGAGGCTGTTAGGGTCTTTACCCTCTGAGAGGGTGAGAAGCAAGGAAGCAGAGTGGCCAGAAGTGGCGTCTGAGGGAGCCAGAATAACACGAATCCCAGCCCCGGCATGTCGCAACCGTGTGACAGTTTAAATCTCCTCCTCTGTAACATGCAGGGAATAACGGTACCTTCATCCTAAGAATGGGGGTGAAGTGGATGAGGCAGGGTATGTAAAGTGCTCACACTGCCGCTGGGCACAGAGCTGCGGGTCACTCTCAACTAGCAGGCTCCCGTGGAGTTGCGCGCGAGGACCAGTATCCCCAAGAGGGAGTGTTCCCACGGGCCGGGAGCTCAAGTCCTGCGGCCTCCTCGCAAGTACCCAGACGTCACTCTCAACTAGCAGGCTCCCGTGGAGTTGCGCGCGTGGACCAGTATCCCCAAGAGGGAGTGTTCCCACGGGCCGGGAGCTCAAGTCCTGCGGCCTCCTCACAAGTACCCAGACGTCTGACTCGGCTACTCAGATATGCCTTGTCTCTGCTTCATTTCCTTTTCTTGGAACCTCCGTATTTGTTAAGTCCCATCTCATTGACCCTTCCAACCCCCCAAAAGATTATATAACATTTCCCTTTGCCTCTATTCTTTTGCCAGTGCTGCCCCCTCCACCCAGAATAGCCTTACTCCTTCCAAGTTCAGCTCATTGCCACATCTTCCAGGAAGACTTCCTTGATCTCCCCCACTGGCAGTGAGTGCTCCCTCCTCACCTCCCCCAGCAGTTTATCTGAATCATCTTTATGGCACCGCCCCCCCCCCCCCACCGCCGCCTGTTACAGCCACTAGCACACGCTCTCTTGTGCCCCAGGACTGTGAGCTCCTCGTGGGCAGGCTTTGTGCTGGACAGGGCTGGGTGATAGCAGCCAGTAGGGAGCAGTGCCAAACGTTCAGTGATTTTCCAGGGGTGGTCCGTGGACCACCTGCGGCAGAACCAACCCAGGGCGATTATTAAAAATTCAGAGTCCTGGGTTCCCACCTGGCTCAGCCACTTACGGTGTGCGTTTTTATAACCATCTGAAACTTTACTTTGCTCATCTGTTAAAGGGAGACTAGGATCCCTGCCTGGTCTGACTCCCAGGGTGGCAGGGAGAGTCACAGAAGCCATCGCGGAAGGGCTCTCCTCTGTGAAGGCTGGTCTCAGTGACTCTGCCTGTCTTGTCACCTTCCCCGCAGGGCTGGGTTCCCTTCTCACTAGAGCTTAGTGAACTTAGACGTCAGTGCTTGACCCACTGGAAAGAGATGAGGACAGCAGGTGCCTGGAAGCAGCCCCCGAAAGCAGCTGGAAGGCACGGTGGGCCACATTGCCCTTCACACAGACTCCAATGACGTGGAGAATCAGAATCACCCTTCCACCCTTCCATCCAGTGGTTCTCTAGGAGAGCTTTTTAAACACACAGATGGGGGAGCTTCTGAGTCAGGACTTTGGGGTTAGGACTTGAGTAACTTTTTTTTTTTTTTAAGAATTTTATAGTGATTGGGTCAGGCTGACACACCTGAGGCAGCCGCTCCCCCTCGGCACCACTAACAGTGGGACGGCCGAGCGTCCCGGTGCGGCGCAGGAGGGTTGACCCCCGCCACTTAGGAAGCTCTTGCCCAAAAGTGAGTCTAGTCAGGCCTGTAGGTCTGCTGACCAATATTCAGGATATAGGAGGAAGGGAGGTGTGTTAAAAGTGGATCTGAATCTCATCAAACCAAATGCCTATACTTGGGACAAGTGACCGGGTTTCTTCATCAGGGTTGGGGGTGGGGAAGCGAGCTGACCGCTGTAAATGAAAACAGCTTAAGAGACGTCAACCATGTATGCTATGTGGATGTTGTCTGGATCCCGATGCAAGCAAACAGCTGTAAAGGACGTTTCTGAGGTAATTCTGGGAAAATGGACCCAAACTGGGAATTGGATTTTAAGAAATTATCGAAAGTTTTTTGGGTTTGATCATGGTTTTGTGGTTGTGTTAAAAATAATCCGTTAGAGGTATGTCCTGAAGTATTTACAAGTGAAATGATATTGTGCCAAGGATTTTCTTTAAAATACATCGGCCAGAAAATAAAAGTGGCAGGGGGAGAGAAGGTGAGATGAAGGCGGTGACATCATGTGGGGAATGGCCGAAGCAGGGCGGTGGGCGCCTGGGGTTCATGTTATCATTCTCCCTTCTTTTGTGAGTTTGAAGGTTTCCATAATGGAAATTTAGAAGAGAGAAGAAAGCCAATAAACACATAGTTCCCAGGAAGGCTCCACGTACTCCCTCGCTGAATTTATGTGGAAATTAAACGAGATAATATACAGGTGATCCATAAATCTTGGTTCCTCTCATCTCCTTCCAGAAACTGTCCTAGGGCAACCTGCTGCATTCCAGTTCACCTGTCAGGGGCCTGTTGCTAAGGTCAGGGGCTGCTTCTGAACAGTTCATGCTTGGCTTTCCAGAGCACAGAAAATTCCTGACTCTTGTCCAAAGAAGACATCGGCCATCTTGGACGATCTATCAGAGTTGGCGATTGTTCATCAGGATGGGGTGGGACAGGCGTGAGGACGCTGGGATTGTGCCCATCCACAGGTCCCAGCTCCTTCCCACATACACCACCGGAAGCTCTTGGGATTTTGAGATGGGGCCCCAGGTCTGCAACAGCAAGGAGGGCTTGCAGGCAGCAGAAACCCCAGAGCTGGGAAGGGGAGGGCAGAGTTAGTAGGAGGGTCTTCCCGGTGCCTCTGCTAGCCACATCCCTTTAAGAATTCATCTGTCTCCATCAGGGCCATAACTAAAATCTTGCCAGCTAACTGTGCCTGGCACGTAACAGGGCTCAAAAATGTTAGCCTCTCCTCACACTTTATCAGTTAGCACAGACAGCCCTTCCTTGACACTGATTCAAGAAGAAGGGGAGAAAGAATAGCTGTTCAGAAAGCCAGGAAGCACACCCAGGACAGAAGGAAGGGGATACCAGGACAGAGGAAATGGCGCTGGATAGGAAAGAGGACCAACATTTGAAGAGGGCAAAGGACAAAGAGAAATTTAACAGTTCCCTATCTTTGCCGAGGCTGAGCCTTGGCCAAACCACCCTTTGACAGATAAGCCAAGAGTTGCCAATCCCTGGTCCATGCAATGATCTGAAATGTTCTCAAGGAGGCTGCCCCATGCCCAGACACCAGACCCAGCCTCTGAGGAACTGGGCCTGTAGGAGTCTGCTCTCAGCCTGAAGCATAGCCGAGGAAAAAGAATGCCCTGTGTTCCCCAGACATGCCTAAGTTCAAGAATCAGAATGCCCAGGGGACGGGCCTAGGAATCTGTTTATAACAAGAACCCCAGGGGATTCTTATGACCAGGCAAGTGAGGGAAACTCTGGGGATCAAGACAGTGTTTCTCAAGGTGATGGAACGCCTACATCAGAGGTGCCTGGAGCATTTATTACACCAAGTGTGGATTCCCAGGCCTGACCCCAGAATCAGAGAATCAGAGTAGCAAGAGGTTAGGGGCCTGGAACCTGGAATGTGCGTTCTTTAGAAAGGTTTCTGGGTGATTCTGGTGTGCCCTGCAGTTTGAGAACCATGGAAGCTTAGCTTGGTAGCTAAGAGTATGTGCTCCAGGGGCGCACCTGGCTGGCTCAGTCAGTAGAGCATGCAACTCTTGATCTCAGGATCCTGAGTTTGAGGCCCATGTTGGGTGTAGAGGTTACTAAAAAAAAAAAAAAAAAAAAGAGTATGTGCTCCAGACTCATAATGCCCAGGTTCAAAGCCTTATTTCACCATTCACCGACTATGAGACTATAGGAAGACTACTTAATGTTTCTACATACCTTGGTTTACCTATCTGTAAAATGGAGATGATAATAATAATATATACAAACTACATGTGGAAAGCACTTGACACAGGCCTTAGAATATCAACACGCTAATTGTTACCTGTTCTCATCTAAAAGCCAGAATCCTCTATCCCTTTCTCCTCCAGGCTCCCTCTGCATTTTCTTATTTTCTTGATATTTCTGCTACATCCTTCAGTAGCCTGCTTTGTGACAGAGTTACTTATGCACACATTGTCTCCCCCACTCAACTGGGGTTATCAGAGGGCAGAGACCATGTCTTTTTTGTTTAAATGTTTGGATACCCCCCACCCTGGGCTGTGTATCATGTGACACTGGTGTTGGAAGGGGTCTTAGAGATCACCCAGTCCAGTCCCTCCTTTTATATACAAGGAGACTGAGAGTGGATCATTTGCCCCTAGTCGCACAACCAGGTGGTTGGGCTGTGGTTCGAGCCCTGGTGCTCCCAGCTACCAGCTATGCCATTTGAGCCGCAAGCTCTTTATCTTAAAAATGGGCATAATGATGTACACTTGCCTACTTACTAAGCAAGTGCCTCGGGAGTAAATACTGATGCGGAACGCTTTTGCAAGCTGAGGGGTATTGTTACTAGTACTGTACAATATGACTCTGGTTCCATAAAACATTCACTGAGCTACAGTGCTGAAGAGCAAGTTATCCACGGATACTAGAGTGATTATGGGGCCCGTTATCTGCCCGTGAAGTTGACATAAAGGAGAGAGAGTCATGTTGTCTTGTACGATGGCCTTTGAAGCCCTTACCAGTCAGGCCAGAGCCTACCACCTTCAGACCCCACATTCCGCTTGAATGACTTTTTTACCTTTTTCTCCAGCCTCTGATCCATTACTTCATATTCTTATTCACGGCCTAACCCTTCCCTCTGGACTCACCCCCCTTAGACCATTTACTAAGTGATCTGACCCTACTCCATGGATGGATCAGTGTGGAGCATTATCAGAGACCTCAGTTTCCACCCTCTTGGGTTCTTAGCTCTTGGACCTGAAGCTCCAGAGCAGGAAACTCATCTATGGCATCCCAAGCTCTTCCTCAGGGCTTCTTTCCCTTACAACTGAGCAATCCAGGACTGACCCCCTGTTCCCCTCATGGCCTTACCATCATGGTTGGCGTTTCCTAGTGTCCACGGCTCATCTGAGTCGAAGTGAGTGTCTCCTCCAATCCCTGGGCCAGGAAAGTAGGCATGGGCCAGGAATCCTCCTTCTCCATCAAATGGGGAGCTGTCGCCATGGAAACCAGAAGCAAAGAAGATCATGATGTCTGCCTCCTTCCGGTCACTTTTGATCTCATGGTATGGCACCTCTTCAAAGGTCAGCGGGGTCACCTTCTGCCAGACGTCAAAAGCCTGGCGAATTGCTTTCCGTGTGTCTAGCTCACCCACCTTCGGGGTGTAGTTGTGAATGCTGGTGAGAGAGGGGAGAGTCATTAGGGAGGAACGATCAGAGTCAGAGGCTTGCAGAGCTAAAAGGGACACCAGAGACCATACAGACCAGTCGTCTTTGAATTTTGAACCCTAGGATTCTGCTGAGGTACCCCTGGGGTTGAAGAAGAGGCCAGGTGGGCAAGGCTCTGGGTCCCCACTCCTGCCTCAGTCCCAGGAGCTTTGCTTCAATCGAGGTTTTATATTTGATCTCTCACAAAGTTGTGTTGAATACAGAATTCCATTCCAATGTGCAGAAAAAAATTAAGTGGGGGGATAGCATTTTCTAAATTTTAAGTTTTTCTCCCAATACATAAAATGTGTTTATAAAACATTTATAAAAGTTATAGAAATATTTAAACAGTGGAGAGTTTAAGTGAAACATCCCTTTTACAAATATTTGGTACCAACTACCCATCTACTGCTTGTCTACCTGGGAAGTTGGTATAGGGTGGTATCCGATGTAGTCAGTTATAGACTTAGCGATTTAAGATTACAATAACCATATTGAATGGTTCTCCATAACAGAGCATCACTACTGGGTGCTCTGCCCCATGAACACCTGGTTAAGGATTATTCACCCATTCTATAGGTAAGGAAACTGAGGCCCAGAGAGGTTGAGTGATAGAAGTTAAGGTTAGAAGCCAGTTCTTCTTTCTCTTGATTCATTCTACTTCTTCAGGAGACCTTAAGAGTCTATCCAGTTTCTAACCCAGATTCTTCTTATGTTTCCTTCTCTTGTCAGATTTCTGGAAAAAATCAAGTTCTGGTCTCTATAGCTCATCAGCAGAAGAGCCCTTCGTTCTTCAGCTTTAAGAATCCCTGTCTTAGGGGTGCCTGGGTGGCTCAGTAGGTTAAGGGTCTGCTTTGGGCTCAGGTCATGATCCCAGGGTCCTGGGATCGAGCCCCTTGTTGGGCTCCCTGCTTGGCGGGGAGCCTGCTTTGCCCTCTGAGCTTCCACCCCCACTCATGCTCTTTCTCTCTCAAATAAATAAATAAAATCTTAAAAAAAAAGGATCTCTATCTTAGATCTACCCCTGAATCCAGGGAATCTCCCTGGGTTCAGAGCCTTGAGAGGTGCCAACTGGAGCCCATCTGAGCCTACTCTATGCCTGGCCTTTGCCTCAGCCCCACTCTGAATCGTGCTGTCTGAGTCTGCTGTGCTGGGCCCCATCATCCCTGTCCTTGGTCACTGGTCTGACTTGGAGACTGGTCCTCCTCTGCCCTTGGTTTCCCCAGCTAGTTCAGGAGCGACACTGTTGTGATTCAGTTCCCTTAGGAGACAACTGGAACTGTGCTGGGAAGTTCAGGTGAAGTCTATTGGGCTCAGTGGTGAAGAGATCCAGATCAAAGGGAGTGGGGTTTGGCAAGCAAGGACAGGGAGAGTACGTTCAGCCCCATTTTTTTTTTTTTTTATCACAGCGGAAAGTTGCCAAACAATCCATACCCCACTTTCTAAAAACTGTAGGAATCTAAACAGGACACAACTAATGAGTCCCCAAAGGACCAAACACACCTGAAGTTGGAGACACAGCATCCTCTGGAAGCCACAAGAGGGACGAAGTCATAGGCTCTCAGCACCTGGTCCTGATGCCCCCATGCCTGGCTCTCACCCCCATCACAGACCCACCACCTACAGCAGGGGCCTCTGAAACTCAGGCGGCGGCAACAACCCTGAGCGCGGATGGAGCTGAAGCCAGGGAAGGGTGGGGGGGGGGGGGTCTAAGCACCTGTAGGTGATGTGTTTTTGCCTCCACTTCTGGCCAGTCAGGGCATAGCGCTTGTTCCTCCGCCTGCGGCTTAAGTGGGGGTGATCGGGGACCCCGCAGCGGGGCTTCTTCATCCACCTGGGCAGAGAGAGCATACACACACACACACACACACACACATACTGTGGTCACTGAACACTCTAGGAAGACACTGCAGGGTTCCCAGTCTTGGTCTAAATGGCAGTGTGCCTCCGCACCCTGGATTCGGGGGTCCTGGCTCTGATGGGTTCCCCCTCGGGAACACGATCTACCGGTTACTTGATTCATTCACTCACAACTGTTACGAAGACACAGGGCTGCATTCGAGCCTGGGGGGTCAGAGGCCTGGTTCCAGCTCCACCACATCGTGGGAGTCCAGGCAAGCGAATCATTGTGAACCTCAGTTTCCCCTTCTGCAACACGAGAATTCTAGTTCTCACTGTTCTTAGGTTGTGGTAAGCCTTAAGGGAGGGAGTATATGTGGAAATACCCTGTCAATGGGATTAGGTCACCTCACTCCCTGCTTTAAAACACTCCAATGATTTCCCCAAACACCTAGAATAAAATGCAAATTCCTCATGTTGCCCCACAGAGATTCCCATGATCTAGCCCCTGTCTCCCATGTGGGACGACATCCTCATCCCCCCCCCCCCTGCCCCCCCCATACACTCGGCCCCCAGCCACAGGGGCCCTCTTGCTGGCCTTGCACATGCTAAGATGATTTCCATGTCAGGGTCTTTGTTCCCTCTGCTTGCAACGCTCTTCTTCTTCACATGGTCTGTTCCCTTCTTTAAGGTCTCTGCTCAAATGTTACCCCTTCAGAGAGGACTTCCCTGCCCACCCTCTCTGAAATAGCTCCCCCCTCCCATCCTATGGCTATCTGTTTATCCTGCTTAATTTTTCTTCATAGCATTGATCGTTGCCTGAAATTATATCATATATTAGCTTTTTTGTTTATTCTTTGTCTCTCTTAGCGGAGTCTAAGTTCCATGAACGTAGGAGCCTTGCCTGGGCACGGCCTAACACAGACGATGTTTGCTAATGATTTGCTGCATGAATGAGTGGGTGAACCAGAACTGCCAAGCAGTAGGATGGCAGAGTTCATAAGACAGCAAATTCCCTTTCACTGGAGGTGTTCAGAAAGTGGCTAAACAACTGTGGGACTTGGAACAGAATTCTCTGCAGCTCTTAGTACGCTGTGTTGTGATTTTAAATCTATTAGTCTATCGCCTCTAACAAATGGTGACTTCTTTGAGGACTGGAATGGCATTGTATTCATCAGCGTGTCCCCCGAAGCTAGCCCAGTGCCTGGAACTAAGTGAATCCTGATAACTGTTTGTTGTCAGGTTAAGTGACATTAGGGAACCGTAAGCCTGGGACATCGTTGGGGATATAAAAAAAGGAGCAGGGTAGGAGATTTTAAAAGATCATGTTGATTGGGGCCCAGGCCATCCTCGCATTTTATGTCCTCATGCTGGCCTAATGACCAACTCACTAAACCACAGCTTGAGTTTGCTGGAAGGGGCCACAGTCCACCTCTTGTGCAGCTGTTGAGAGCAGTTGCTGTTGGCCATATAGAGAAGAGGAGACAGAGACTATTTCAACCAAATGTTAAAAGCCCCTCGAGGGACTCAATCAGGTCTTACTCATCTTTGCAGCCTTCCTATTGCCTCAAGTGTCTCTACTCAGAAATCAGTACTAAAAAACTTAATAATAACAATATCATGTATTGGTATAAAAGTTTCTAATTTTTACAGTGTTTGGGGTTCTTTTAAAGGCATTTTTTTTGATTCTTCAAAACAACTCTGTGAGGGATCAAAACATTTCTCTGTGAGAAATGATTTATCCTCATTTTTGCAGAGGAGGGAAAAGATACACGGATAAATCAAGTAACTTGCAGAAGACAGCAGTTGAGGCAGGACGGGGACTTAGTTGAATGAATAAATGAACTAGTAATTAATGCAACTTAACAAACAAAACAAGCAAACAGAAGCTGGGGCTTTTCTTTCCTCAGGCTTAGCACAAGTCTGGGCTCAAGGATATGCTGAATGAAGGAATGTGTGCCACCCGAGGTAGGCACTCCAAAAGTAGTACTTTTAAAGGCTGCTCTGGCTTCCATTGCTTGGCATCCTTGGGAAGAACCAGGAGCCGCCTCTGCAACAGCAAGGCTGAGCTAGGCCTGGAGGGGCCCCTGGGGAGGAAACAGGCCCGGAGAAAGGCAGTGACTGCCCAAGGTCACAGAGCTGGAACAGAAACTAAGGTCTCTAAATTCTACCCCCCCAAACAGGCTACCGCACTCAGGTCTGGGGATAAGTGTGAGCGCCTTCCCCCTTGTCGTGCCTCCAAGACCGCGTTCCCTGCCTTCCTATAAAGAAGGGGCAGAACTGCAAGTGGGAAATGCCATCCTCCTCCCTCAGCTCGTTCCCTCCACCTCCTCCTCTCTCCGTCCACCTGCCACTCTCTGAACCATGTCCAACAGGCCTGGGGCTTTCTGGAACAGAGTAAAACCCAAGGCCAGGTGGTGCCTCAGCAGAGACACCAGCGCTCCTGCCCCAGGATGCACTGCCACGAGGCCTACACAAAGCCCTCAAAATAACCTCTGCTTTGAATTCCGCCGGGCTCTCTGTAACCAGCTCACTCTGGAGGCCACAGGGCCACGGCATCCACGGTCCTGCCATCATAGCAACAGTCAAACATATTGTCTCAGAAGTTCCCAATCTTGCAATCAGAGAACCCGAGGAATAGAAAATGTTCGTACAGAATTAGAGGATCATAAAACCTCAGACTCAACCCAATTTTAACAGCTTAGAATAATGGGATCTAGAATTGGAGAGCCATAATCCAGCACTCCCCTTTGTAAATGAACTAGCTGAGGCCCAGAGAGATGATTCTCTCAGGGGGTGACTCACGCCCTGGATCCACAACCACCCACCACCTCCCTGCACCCTGCCTTGGGGCCCTGCTCCCTGCTTCCACCTGGGCTTGGAACCCCCAGCCCTCACCGCCTCCCTGGGACCCTCCCCTAGCTCACTGCCAGGCCTTCGTGGCGGCAGCTTTAATGACTTTTATGGCTACTTCTCAAACAAATGTAAGGATGCTTAATTCTCTCCCCTCTTCAAACAAACAAACAAACATCCACCTCTAGCCACCCTCTATTCCTCCCTCACTGTTAGGCTTCCAGAAAGTTTTGCCTCCACTTGACACCTCTACTCCTCATCTCCCCTCCTCCCCACCGCGGTCTAAACTTGTCTCCACCGGTCCACAGACCTGCACTGGCCTCCTGGCTACTAAACTCGGCCCATGCTCTTCGGTCTCCTAACTGATAACTCTGCAGCAGATGACCCACTGACCATCCTCCCCTTCTGCACCAGGACACAGAACCCCTAGCTTCCGCCCTGCTCTGGCTGCTCCTTTTCAGCCTGGATCCTGGGTTCCATTCCTATCACTCGTCTCTTCCTCCTTTTTGTACTCTCCCCTAGGAAACGCGACCATCCTCATGGTCTGGCTTCTTTGTTATCACCGCCTTAGTACCTCCCTGAAAATTAGCATTTCCTTCTGAGTTCTAGACTGTTGCAGCCAGATGATTGTACTTTTCACGTCGTGGTGAGCCTCTGGAGGGCAGGAATCATAGGGTCAAGTCCAGTGCCTGGTACACGTAGGCATTTAGCAATATTTGATAAACGGAAAAAGTGGAACAAGTTGCCAACTCATTATCCTTCAGGAGTTGTTTGTATCAAGCGAGATGTGTACATCTCAGGGAAAGCCAGAGGGGTGATTCCGAGAGCCAAAAGCTATTAGAGTCAGAGGAGATTTAAGACCCTCTCTCACCAAACCCCTCATTGTGCTGATAAGGAAACTGAGGTCCGGAAGGGTTCAAGGTCATACCGCAAATTTAGGGCAGAGCACCTCCCCAGCTCACCTAGGAAAGGGCACCTTGGGGTATTCCCTCCCAGGATGATACTGCAGGAGTGAAAGACAGGAAGGTAGGATGGGCATGGTATATACACGGGGCCCGTGACAAATATGAACACAAATGTAAGTCTGGAAGGTTCCAAGGCACGATGCCCTACGCAGATCTTACTCGATTGTTGTCTGATCCAACACACCGGTGACGGGGATTCCGTAAAACTGCTGCATAGTGGAGACTGCTGACTGTAAGGCCTTCCCTGAGTGTAGCTCGGGCGCCCGAGAGCCAGAGGGAAGCAGATAGCCATAGCACTTTAGCCAGTTCTGAAAGACAGGGAAAGAGGAGGGCGCATTAGACTGCAGAAGGCTCTGATCTACCTGGGCAGAGATTCGCCCTTGAGCCCGGGATCGTTTTACCGAAGGGACCTATGGACTGGTGCTCTGATTGCTTCCTCGTCCATTCCCTCCTGCACATGCTGGTAAACCAATCTCCAGAAAACCCAGCTCTCGTTGGCTTTCTCCCTCGCTATGAAGCATTCATGGGCTCTCTACTGGCTGCGGAATAAAGATTAACTTTGCATCCAAGGCTGTCCGGTACCCTGGCCTCTTTACTCCTTTATGCAGTGGTTTCCACTGATATGTGACTAGACATGCAAGAGCGCAAGAATGCTTCCTTCTCCGAAGTGGAGTGGCCTGTGAAAATGTGCCCTCCGGAAACCGTTGTGTTGAACGTCAGAGTCTGCTGAAGAATCGTGTTGTAGAATATTTATCGACGTGAGATTATACACAGGCTTTATTGCTAACCCCTCCAAGAGAGCAAGGCACCATAAGTACATATAAGCAAAACAATGCATTATTTAATTTAAATACATAAATGTGTGCATAGAAAAAAGCATAGAAGGGCACACATAAAAAATAAAAAATAACAGCATGGTTATGTAAGAGAATTTCTTGTTTTTAGAAAATATCCACTGAAGTATTTTGGCTTATATAATGGTGCATGATGTTTGCAACTTTTTCTTAAACAGCTTCAGAAAAGGGTGGGGGGAGTGAGAGAGAGAGGAAACAAATGTAGTAAAATGTTAAGAATTGGGGAATCCGGGTGACGGGTATTCAGGAATTCTTTGTCCTATTCTGGAAAACTTTTCTGAAAATCTGAAATTTTTTTTAAATAAAAAAAGAACTAGCCACGGACATTCTTTGTTATAGGATCATGGGGGAGAATTTCTGTTTTCTAAGTTTTATGCATGGAGTAATTTAAAAAGGGGAGGAACACTTTAAAAGAGCAAGAGCATCTGAAAGTAACTTGGATGAAGAAGCTCAAACAGACACAATGATTCTGAAGGACAGCAAAGTAGAGATGTTTATACCCACTGACCGTTGTGAGGGGATGGATGCCTGAAGAAACCAGAGCACCGGGAAATATCTGTGGCATCAGTTGGAAAATGAGGAAAACACCCATGGATCTCCTGAACCCACTGGCATTTACAAGAGCACCCCTACATGCTGGTCTCTGAGCCAGACGGAAGCTGCGGCCCATCCTCAGAGAATTATCCTGAGCACCAAGTGATTTAAGGAAGGAGAAAGAACTTAGGAAACAATGTTATTCTCGTTGTGATTTTTGCTTCTTGTTTCTATATGAACAGTCTTATTGTGGATGTGTCTGTTGTTACAAGTGAGAGCAAACCGTTTTGGGAAGGAAGCAATCAGGAACTATAAATAAGTTATTATTTATTTCATCTAAGGTGACTATAACATCTTTACTGCCTCGTGATAAAATGCATCTGACTGATTAAAAACAAAACAGAACAAGAAAGTCTTAACAAAATCTCCGGCAGCACGACAACCTTACCTCTTTCATATTGATACCTAGAATGTGTTTTTCACTCCAGATTATGGCACAGGATATCAAGACTTCTTGCAGTTTTCCAAACACTGAATCTCTTTCATGTTTTTGTACGTTTTCCCCTGGCCCTGACATACTCCTTAGTTAGGCGAAAATCTTTCATTATTTTAAGGTTCTGCTCATAAAATACCACCTCTGGAAGACTTCCCTCACTCCCCAAACTAAGTCATTTTTTTCCTCTCTTGTGCTCCCCCAAGCCCCTGTTATAGATAGTGTAGATCTTATAATATTGGATTCATTCTAATCATTACTTGACATATCAGACTCTAAGTGCCTCAAGGGAAGGTTCTGTGTTCTACTCATCTCTCTATATCCAGTGCCCAGAAGTGCCTGACACACAGCGCTGCTCATCATGTCTGCTCAACAAACATAACTGGGCCCTCACTACATGCCAGGCACTGTGCAAGGCTCTGGGGATACAGAGATGCATAAGGAGCTCACAGCCCAACAAGTAAATCCACCATGAATATAGCCCTCAAAGTCAGGCGTGTGCAGAGTTCTATGGGAGAACAAAAGAGAGGTGTCTTTTCTGCATGGGGGTGGGGACGGGGAACTCGGGGAACAAAGGGGAGGCTCCCAGGCGGGGAGGGGTCAGAGCAGTGTCGAGGGATACAGCATGTGCAATCGTGGGAGGAGAGCACAGTGCATTCTGAGAAGGATTTCAAATGACAAGAAGTGGGGGCAGGGAGTGTGGTGATGAGAGGGCTGGAAAGTGGGGACGTGGAGGGAGATGACATGTCATTATCTGTTCACAAAGTGGGCAAATTACAGAGAATCACTTGTGACTTGACTGTGGCCCAGGATCAGCCAAAAAGCTCAAGCAAATCATCTAGAAATGGACACGACAGGGCAGCTAAGTCACCCACTGTTCATCCTGGTGCTCCAGGTGCTCCTCATGGGTTAAATCATGCCACCAAAACATTACACCCTGCACCGCATCCTCTCAGCCAGAACGGCACGTTAGGTTCCCTTTTTTAGTGGAAACTTCAATGAAGAATTATTGGGTTGAATAAACAGGGCATATAGTGGGGAAGAGGCACCCAGTTCTGAGATCGAATCCTGACTTCACTGCTCACTGGCCGTGTGACGCCAGGCAAACAGTACTTCAGTTTCCTTGTTCGTAAAATGTAAACCATAATTCCTCCTCCGCAGGATTACTGTTGAGATAAAATGGACAAATGCACTCGACACATCATCCCTCAAAGCTGTTTGCTATTGCTTGGGGTGGTGTCTCCGTTATCTTTTGCAAACTCAAGGTGGAAAACTTGGTCTCTGACTCCTTTGCCTTCTGAGATCTAGTCATCCCACCCTCCCACATTCTCCCTGGACCAAGAGCCAGTCCTGATGGGTCCTGTGGAGGGCAGTATGGATGCTTGCCGCTAGGTGGCCGGTGGCCATGACCGTCTCTCCCACAGCACCCAGAGCACCGCCCAGCGGAGAACTGACAGCTGGCTTGAATTGTGTATTCTTCACCCTCACTCAACTTTCTTAGGCCCAAACACAATCTCTTTCTGTCAAGCTTTAGCTTGAGGAAAATGTTTTCCCTGCAGGAGATTCTGTATGCTTTCTGGATTCAGAAAGTGGGCACAGGGTGGCCCAGGGGTTTTCCCTCTTGGCCTTTTCCCCAAGAATCTGTCAGCCAAATGTATGGCTTAAATATGGAGCACAGTGAGACTTGAAAGTAACTTACTTTTTTCATCTTTCCCACCACCAAGCTTTGTTTCATCCTTAAAAGTCTTACTTACAAACCTTGTTTCAACCTGTAAGCTGTCTCAAACCCTCCCAGAAAGAGGTGTGGTACAAATCTAAAATAAATCGAATTCCTCCTTATCTGTGGAGTCTACTCTCTAGAAACCCAACTAAGATGAATTATGCCATTTGGGAAATGTCTGAGGATCTTTGGACAGATACCACTGACAAACCAGGCAGCCAGCTGAGGAGTTTTTTGAGCCAACTGAGGAGTTCCTCTGACCTAGCACAGGAATTAAGAACCTTCTCCCCTCCCGCCCTCATTACTGTTTATGGTAAGAGATAAAGAACAGGGAACTCTGGGCATAAACCTACTCCAGCCTTTGAACACTGGGAGGAATTGAAAGTAGCTCCTCCTTGGTAAAGGGTAACCTGGTTTACCCAGCTTCTTTTCTGGGATACACAAGCAAGGAGCCATGCAGGGCCGAACAGGATGTGCTGTGAAGGTCACAGAGTGTAGCTCAGCAGCATGAGGAGCTAGGATCTAAGGATTCAGGTCCTAGGCAAATGTCTGGGTCAGGACCAAACACTAGAATGGATCAGCCTTCTCCAAGCTCTGCTTCTGCTTCCCTCCCAGGTTCATTGGAATCAATCCTCAGAGCTCAGGGGCAGACCCCTAAGAAGGGAAATGGGAGGGAGAGGAGCTGGTCAAAGGACAGCTCCAAACCAGGGAACAGGGCATTGAGATTAGACCTGCGTGTGTGTGCGTGTGTGCAAGACTAAGAGGCTAGGCACCAGACAGTTCCAACTTCTGCTGCCTAACCCAGTCTCTGCCACTGTGTGACCCAGGCAGTCCCTCTTGACTTCTCTGGACAGAAGCCCCTGGTGTTGGTGCAAGTCTTCTATACTCCAGCCATACCAATTCCAAAACATCCCCTGCCCGCACATACTCGCAGGCTGTTCCTGCTGCCTACAAAGTCCATTCTCTTTATGCGTGTTAGCAAACTCATCCTTAAGGTCTAGCTGAAATGTTACCTCCTTTGGTAAATCTTCCTTAACTCTGCCTGCAGAACTAGTGGGCCCCCTCCTTACTCCTGCAGGGCTTTGCTTCTCTGCCACTCTAGACCAATTACCACAGTGCATCCTCCCTGTCGGTTGATATGTGTTTCCCACTAGATTGAGTTCCTGAGGAGCAGAGACTCTCGTGTTTATTTTTGTATCTGCTGTAGCACTTAGAACAGTGCCTGGCACAACAAATCATCACTGGATGAATGAACGAACCAACAAACAGACAGTTGGTCCAGGAGGCATTGCCCGGGTACCAAGGAAGGGATTTCATCTTGGGAAGGCTTCCTGAGTAATACACACAAAAACATCAAGATACCAAATTCTTGGTATCTGTTAGAGGCTGAGAAAAACATTTGCTGAAATTCAGTCTATTGTGGTTTGACTTCCTCACTTGATGAGGCAATAGGCTCCATTGGCCTGTCTGAAAAAAAGATAAAATCCACGAAAGGAAAAAAAAAGCCCCATTCAGTTTTAAACACAATGACCTACCTTCCATCTTTTTACACCTGGACCCATTAACCAATCACCAGCCATGTCATAAGTCTGACCTTTATAGCTCAGTTAACCAACTCTAAGATATCTGTCACCCTTTAAGTGCTGAAAGAGGTGTAAACCCAGAAAAAAGTGAGAAAAATCTCAGAGTGCAGCGAGCAGGGACCAAAATAGCTGGGCTGAACCAAAGATGTAGAGATGGCAGACAGAAATGTGATTGGTTTGCTGGCCAGAAGGTGGGATTTCTGTTCCTGAGAAGCCAAAGCTGAGATATTCAGTAGTGGCAGGCAAAGGAGAGAGTGGAAAATAACAAGGAGAAAAAACGTGGCCCGGAGAGGGAAGAGATCGGCAGACAGCAGAGGCGGTGGTGACATTAGAAGTGGCATTGGGGACAGCAAGAAGCAGATCAGCTGGTGGTGCTGCTGTTCGCTCTTGGAAAACACAGAAAGCAGTGGAGGAGGAGAGAAAGATGGATCCGCTAAACCAGCATGGCCTCCTGCGGGTATCCTGGAGCATCGCACCTGTTTGGGTGTGTGGCCAACCCCGACTGCACAGGTCTGGAGAAGGAGTGGGAGAATGATTAGGATCAGATGTTTGATCAGGATCGCAGTGGGCTGGAAGGTATTATCAGAAAGGTCAGAGGGGAAGCCCACAAAGAAGGATGAGGCAAGAGGTGTCAAATTTGGAAGCATAAGCTAGAATGAGGAAGAAAGAGTGAAAGACCCCGATCAAAGAGTTTGGGTAGCTGAGGTCATAATCTAGGATGATGATGTGAGTAACAGGAACAAGACATGACCTCAACACTCATAGGAGGTCCAAGTCCCATCCTGGAGGTTGTAGGTGCTGAAGAACAGTGACAAACAGGAATGTGACTAAGGGAGAGTGGCTGGGAGAATGAAGGAACCACTCATATGAACCACGTCCTAGGAGGGAAGAATGAGGGATGTGTAGGCTGGAGAAGGGGGAGCTGCAGGGGACATGCCAGTCTTCATAGAGCCAACTGAATATGGGTGAAGGCGATTTATTCTGGTTGACCCAGAGGGCAAACCTAAGACCAGCACAGATTATAGGACATAGATCTTGACTCATAATAGGAAACAACTTTGAAACAGAGGTGTTCTAATTATAGCAGCAATAATAGCTACTGTATTAGAATGCCAGCTATATACCTGGCATTGCGCCAGGCACTCTAGAATGCAATGACCCCACGAGGTAGGAATCCCCTCTGATTTGCAGATGAGGAAACAGGTTCAGAGAAGTAAGCATCCAGAGTCACAAAGCTAATAAGCGGCAGGATTCAAACCCAGATATGTTTGAAACCAGGCATTCCATATTGTCAGACGACTTGGACAGGCATCTCTTTCCCCTCCCAGGACATCTTACACCTCACACTCCTAAAGAGCAATGTCTTTATCTCACATCATAGTGAGCTCCATACCCTTCTGCTGTGACCCTGGTGCCGGGCACCACCATGTACCCAGTTATCCAACCAGAAGCCTCATATGACCCATGAGTCTAAGCTCTCCTTCACAGCCCACATCCATTTTTACCAAAGAACTATTGGTTCTACTTCCTAAACATCAGATGTGCTTCTGTCCATTCATTCATTCACTCATTCATTCATTCATTCATTCAGTATTCAAGGACCTACTACTATGTACCAGGCACTGTGTGCTAGGTTCTGGGATAGAACAGCAAACAGAAACATTCTTGTTAATTTCCAGTTACAGGCTAGTGGAAGAACCATGGGGCAATAGGTGCTATGAAAAATAAAGCAGGTTGAGGAGCTAAGAGAGATGGGACCACCATTTTATAAAGGATGGTCAGGGAAGGTGGCCCTGTGGAAATGACATCTGAGCGAGAGACCTGAAGAGGGAATAGAAAGTGCCATTACCCCCGAGGCTTCAAGGGCTGTCCATCAGGAGCTTTCCAGGGAGAGGGAACCAAAGGTATTAGTCAAAGGGTACAATGTTTCACAAGATTAGTAAGTTCTAGAGATCTACTCTACAGCATAGTGCCTAGAGTTAACAATACTGTGCTATATGCTTAAAAAATTTGCTAAGAGGACTGATCTTAAGTGTTCTTAGCACAAAATCATAATGATAAATAATGAGGGCAAGAGGAAACCTCTGGAGGGGATGGATTTGTTCATGGCATAGACTATGGTGATGGTTTCACAGGTGCTCATCTCCAAACTCATTAAGCTGCCTACATTAAATATGTAAAGCATTTTGGATGTCAATTATACCTCAGTAAGGTCATTTTAAAAAACAAAGAGCCTTCGTGACTTGACCCCTGACTACCTCTGCAGCCTTTTCTACCATTCCCCACCTAGCACTCTGTGTTCCGGTGTGTTCCAAGTCTTCCAGACCCTTCCACACATTGTTCCTTCTATCTAGATCACGCTCCTCTCTCTGGGGAGGCCTTCCTTGACCCCTTATCACAATTCTTATCACACAGTGTTGTCATCACATGCTGTTAACTGGTCCCCTCTTCTTGACTGCGCAGTGTCCGAGGGCAGGGGCTGTAGTCTGTCTTCTCCACAGCAGTACCCCGACACCTAGCACAAGGCCTGGCTTGGATACTTATTTATTGAATGAAAATGAGTGGAAGTGTGCGGGGAGAGGGAGAGTCATCTGGTCAGAACTTGCTGTAGAACAGACCCTCTCAAACTCAGCACTACCAATAGTCTGGGCCAGATCATTCTTCGTTGTAGGGGGGCCGTCCTGTGCTCTGTAGGACGTTCAGCAGAATCCCTGGTTTCTTCAACTAGAATACCAGTAGTACCACCCCCTCGGCTGTGACAAGCAAAAAAATGTCTCTAGACATTGCTGAAAGTCTCCCTGAGGGTGGGCAAATTTGCCCTGGATCGAGAACCACTGCTATAAGAGGATTCCCACATACAGCTGCCTTTATCACCCTTCAAGGGTCCGTTCAACCCTGTACTTTGCTTTGGGGAAAGCACGAGGCATCAGTCAGTAGCCTCCTGGTCAAGGCTCAGTGTGAGAACTGGTTTCCTCATCTGGGTGGGTGGGCAGGAGTGGCCTTGATGTGGGGTCTCCTGAGTAGTGAAGAGTAAGGCAACTATAGGGTCATGGTTAAGAATGTACGCTCTGGAGACAAACCGGGCTCGCTTCAAATCCTAATTCTTCCATTTACTTGTTACCACGACCTTAGGCACGTTATTCAACTTCCCTTATGCTCACTTCCTCCATCTGCATCGCGTCATTAGCAGTGTGCCTCATGGAGTGGTTGTGAGGATGAAATAACATAACATGTGGTATTAAGTCCTCAGTGAAAGACAGCAATAATAATTACTATTCTTTTCCTGAGAGGTGACAGGCAAACTCTAAACTCCTCGCTGTACGGCAGCCCCATCACCAAGGCTATGTCCCTCAGTGTACCGTCCTCAGTCCTCGTGTGTCCTGGGCTGTCAGCATCGCAGGGTTCAGGGAGCATGTTAAAAGTGCATATTCCCAACTCTGAACCTAGACCCCACTCAGCCGGACTCTGTGAGGCTGGAAACTGGGAATCTGCATTTTAAACCATGAGCACCTCAGGGGATTCAGTTGCCTGCTAAAGCGTAGAACCACTGCAGTAAGGACCCATGACTGTTGGGAGCGATGACCTCGTGCCACGAAGGAATGGGCATGCTGTGTGCACTCTCACCTCTAATGTACTAAGGCGGGAAGTATGTCACCCACTTAGAAAAGCCTTCTATTAAAATCAGCTCAATAGCTAGCCCTGCTCTCTGTGCCTCGGCTCTGCCTTCATCTCTGGGTCTTTCACCTGCCCATCTCCTGGGCTAATCCTAACTTCAGGGTTCAGCAGCACCCCAACATCGAGATTCTATTGTGTTATTGTATATTGGCATCAAGAGTGATCTAACATCACCCTTCCCCATCCATTGCTATGTTAGCTCAGTCCTCACCTCTGGGTTTTTGCCTTGGTTTCCCTGTCTGGCACTTAGGTCCCAAACTGAGATTGCTATGACCCTAATCTGTTTCTCAAGGTCTCAGATTCCCTGCCTGGTTCCCGGTCTTCTCCAGAGAGTGAGACCCTAGTCCCTATACACCTGGGAGCTGGGTAGGGTCCTATCTGAAAAGACAGGTCACTTGGGACCAAGATATCACTACATGCCAAATATTACCTAACTTTGCTCTTTCCAGCTGAGTGTCCTTGGGCAAATGACCTCACTTCTTTAAGGTTCATTTTCTTCATTTGTTAAATAGAGGATGATAAAAGAAGGCTTGTGAGGAGGGTCCAGTGAGATGACGCAATGTGGTAGGTGAAATAATGGCCCTCCAAAGATGACCACATCCTAATCCCTGGACCCCATGACTATGTGAACTCACGTGGCAAAGGAGCCTTTATAGAGGTGATGAAGGTAAGGATCTTCAGGTGGGGAGATTATCCTAGATCATCCAAGTGGGCTCAATGTAATCACAGGTTCCTCGTGAGAGGGAGGCAAGAGGGTCGGGGTCAGAGAAAGGTGACGACAGAAGCAAGTGTCAGAGTGGCGCCATGCTGGAAGGGGCCACACGCCAAGGAACGTGGGCGGCCTCTAGAAGCTGGAAAAGGCCAGGTACAAGCCTCCAGAAGGAAGCCAGCCCTACAGAGACCTTGCTTTTAGTCCTGGTAAGTCCTGTTTCAGACTTCTGACCTCCAGAAGATGAGAAATCTGTGTTAGAAGGCACTAAGTTTGTGGTCATCTGTTTCAGCTGCAATAGGAAACTAACACATGCATGCGAGCAGTTAGCAGATTCTGACAGAAAGTAAGCGTCCTCACAGTGTTGTTGTCTGTGTTCTTGTTCCCACGCTCTCTGGCAAGAGAGGGACCACCATCTTTGGTGGCCCAAATCATGGTGTGGTGATGCCTCAGAGATCAGCCCTACCATCGTGTCAGTCCCCCAGCTCCTGTCTCACCAGAGCCCTGCCGCCTTCTCCACCCACGTCACTGAGGTCCCAGCCTTGCCCCTGAGCCCACTTCCATTATAACTGATTTTTTTAAAAAATTTCACACTTGAAGGCTTAACCGTTGAGGTATCTAGAAAATGCACTGGTCAACATACCTTGAAACCATCTGATTTAATACACTTGTCTTGCAGAAGAGCCAGATAAAACATGAAGGGAGAAATGACTTACCCAAAATCACAGGAGCAAGTTGAGAGAGGAAATGGAGCTAGCATCCCTGCCTCCTGGGGAGGGTTCTCTCTGTCAGGCTACACCCTCCACGCTGGCTCTAGTTTGCCTCCAAGCGCTGTCTGTTTTTTTTTTTTTTTTTTTTTTTTCATTTACTGCCAGTCTAAAAAGGGCCCTCAGGATCGCCCACAATGCCCAGCTTAGCTTCTTGACAAACACCTTAATGGTGCAGCGTTGCCTCTTGGCTGCCACCAGCTCTTGAGTGGGTGGTAAGTGCACTAGCGGGAACTCCCTGGCGCTCTGCTCCATGTCCTTGGCCCATTCCCAGGAGGCCACCACAAGCCAGACAATCACTGTCCCCGAGGAGATGACACATTTGGGGTTTTCGGTCAGCACTGGAATGTCCAAGTTTTCCAATTCCGGGGAGTCTTCCTCCCAAGGCCAGGAGAGGGGCCATGCTCTTATTCACTATCTGATGAGGGAGGAGGCTTCATCTTCCTCACCCTTTCCAGGACCTTCCTGCCAATCTGCCACAGTTTTCTGTACCCTGGGGTTTGACGTACTGATGAGTTAAGAAAAGGGAAGAAGGAAGACAAGACCATGGTCAGGCCTGTTTTTCAACTGTAACAGGCAGATGGCTGTTAACCCCTAAGTAATCATAGAAAGTATAAAATATATAATAATTGTAGCTTGATTGGGTTGAGTGTGGAGCCCGTCTTCTGGTTCCTCACTGCCAGTTTTAAATCCAGGCTCCTTAGCCTGGCACTCAACAAGCTTCAGAGTCTGACCCAACGCACCTTTCTAGCCTTATTTTCTGTCATACACGCCCTACCCTTTTACTGCCCACCCCCAGGACTCCTCCTGGAGCTACTGACGACCTCCTTGTGTCGACTGCACACACCCCACAGTTTCCTTCCTCTGTGCCTCTTTCGTTCCCTCTCCGTAGAATGCCTTTCCCACATGGCCTCTCCAAGATGAACTATTAAATATCCTTCCAAATGCAACCTGAATGCCACTTCATCTGGGAGGGCTATCCAGGGGTGAGTGGACTTCCTCTGGGCTCCCAACGGCATTCTACGCCCCCCCTTACTCACAGCGCCTTTCACATTACATTATACATAGTGTTTCACATGCTTGTGACCCCACTGAATGCTGCAGCTTACAGCCTGGTGAGGGGGACAGACACAGACTCAATGTTTCATTGAGTGGGATGAAGGAGAAGGAAAAGGCGATGTGAATGTGTTTGACGGGAGATCCAGGCTGTGATGTCAGATGGCCTCCCTGAGGATGCGGCACCCTAGTGGAGATGTGTGTTTGAGCAGACGAGGACCAGCTGAAGGTGGAAGAATGAGCAGCCCAGGAGAAAGCATATCTTACTGAATTCCTGAGATGGGAAGGAGCCTGCACATTAGAAAAAGAGAAAGAAGGCCAGGGTGGCCAGACCTGAGTAAGAAGGTGGTTTATGTAGACAGAAGCTGGGAAGGGCTGGGTCACGCACACCCTCGGAGGCCTTATGGGGCAGCCTGGTGGGTGCCGGATATAAGGGGGTTCGTAATACTGTGAACTTTCATGTGTGTTTGAGATTTTCCATAGTAAGAATCAAAAGGAAGAAGTGGTAGTAGAGTAGTAATAGTAGTTAGTCTTCATCCTCAAAGCCACTTTAAGCAAGGTAAGTGTGGGAGTAGCATGATCAGATTTAAAAAAATTTTTTTTTATTATTAAATATTTCCAGCACTCAGAGAGGCATAAAAATAATAAAACAAACCTTGGATAAGCGCCGACCAGCTTTGTTAAATCTTAGCTTTGGCCATATTTGCTTCAGCTCTAACTGACCCCTGTGTGGATTTATTTTTTAAAAGGTCACTCTGGCTGCCATTTGAGGAAGGATTAGAAGCAGGCAAGAGAGGCTGAGCAGGTGGGAAATTTCTGAAGTCCAGATGAGATAGAATAGAAGTTCAGACTACGAAGGAGGCAGTGGAGATGGAGAGAAGTAGATACACGGAAGATCTAGTCAGGAGGAAGAATTGCTGGGGCTTGATCATTGATTGCAGTTGAGGTGAGGAAGAGGTGGTGGACGACCCCCGTCTCTGTGGCCCAGAGCTTTTGGGGCACAGAGAAAAGTGTGTCCATGAGTGTATGTGTGGTATAGAATTGAGTTTTAAAATTATTATGGCCGACAAAAGTTGTTAATAACAATGCCCGTTTTTCTCTACCTACTTTGTAATAACAGCCCGTATGATCTTTGAGAAAATGTTGCCTTTTATATATATGGCTTTGCCGTTCTCCTATATGTCATTAAAGCCTAGTTCAAAGTTGCCTTTTAAAACGAATGCATGGAATAATGACGAAGGGAAACTAGTGAAGGACGTGAATGGAATCAATCGTGAGGTCCAGAGAAACCAAAAGCTTTGTTCCAAAATCTCTCAGCTGGGGAGGGCTGGAGCTGGGATTCGCAACTTCTATCCACACACTATTCCCTAAAACAGGTACCCAGATCTAAGTTATGCTAGGATAAAGCTCAAGGCATCTGGGCAGGACCCAGCACCCAGCTGGCTCAGGAACAGGTCCCAGTCCCTCCACCTCTCAACCTGGCTCCGAGCAGGTCACTTCTCTGCTCAGAAACCTTTAATGACTTCCCTCAGCCTTTGGACAAGAGCCAGTTTCACAATCTGCTCTCAGCCTCCCTGTCCAGCCTCTTCTCATACACTCTTACTGGAAATAGCCTCAGGCACACCAAGTTATCTGCTGTTTCCTAAACACGCCATGCACTTTTGTGGAGCCCTGGTTCCTGGCTTTCCTTCTGTCTGGACTGTCCCCTCACTGTTGTCTGTCCTTCTCTTCCCTCAGTGGTTCATCTTTAATACCAACCTTCTCCCTGAAACATTCCCTGAGAGTCTCATCTCCCCCCCATGCTGTGTTCTCCAGCCCTCATTTATACCTCTAGCATGCATTCATCTGTTCTTCAAAAAAAACGACTGACTTTTGTATACAAAGCGTGATTGAGGGAAGCTGGCGGGGACAATAAAGACAATAAAATCAATTAAAAAATATTTAGAATGTGCCAAGCACTGTTCTAGATACTGAGGAGACATTGGCTGCCGTCTATTAAGAATGGGTTCCTCTCATTTTGAGTTCAAACTATACCATATGATAAGGCTAGGCATGTCCCAAGATCAGTCTCTTTAGTACAATTATAATTTACTTTTCCTTGCTCTGAAACTACCTCTTTCAAAGACTGGAGTGGGACAACTCTGAAGGTGGAAAAGATTGGCTAAAAGGCTATTGCAGTAATCTAGAACAAGCACGCAGACCAAGGACAGAAAATCCAGCTTCTAGTCCTAGCCTTACTGTTTATTAGCTACATGTGGGTCTCTGGACAAGATGTAGACAGGTCACATCCTTTCTCGGAGTCTCTGTTTGCTCAACTATAAAATGGGGACAATATTTTCCCTATCTCACTCATGCTGTTGTTGTTGCCAGGATCAAGTGGGGCCACACACATGACAGCATCTGGAAAGTGCAAAAACACCTTTCAGATATGAGGCTGTTAAAATCATAGGAAAAAACACAGTAATAATAAGAGAGATGGGGCGCCTGGGCGGCTCAGTCGGTTGGGCGTCTGCCTTCAGCTCGGGTTGTGATCCCGGAGTCCTGGGATCAAGTCCCGCATTGGGCTCTCTGCTCAGCGGGGAGTCTGCTTCTCCCTCTCACTCTCTCTCTCTCAAATAAATAAATAAAATCTTTTAAAAAAATAAGAGAAATGAATTAAAATGCAGCAGACTAGATTCAGATTAGGTAAAAGGGAGAACTTCCTAACAGTAAGAACTTTTTTTTTTCCCCAGACAAGAATGAAGCTATACTGGGAGGCCATGATCATATTGAAAGAAATTTTTGGTTTGGGAATCTGTTTGTGCTTCTTAATAGGCGACCCACTGCTAGACTCATCAGGGCTCTAACTTTTCTTAACTATAGGTGCAAACCAAAGAATGCTCTCTATCCACCCAGAGCAGATCCCTCAAAACTGGTCTAGAGGGCAGGAGTTCATTATGCCTTCTGTCCGGGTGTCACACTCCCTTACTTGTGTGACCCATGCTGATCAGCTTGTCTCTTTCTGTCTGGACTGACCTTCCTCAGAATCAAACTGGAAAGCAGCAGGGCCAAAACACTATTTGTGGGACATTCTACTCAGCTAATCATAAGAGAAAGGGATGCTTTAAATAAACCAAACACAGGAAGCCAATTAGGGAATTGGTGGGACCCCCTGATGTGCAAAATACGAAAGAAAGACTCAAGAATGCAAAGGAGAAAACAGACTGAATGAGGTGGGTTGTGGGGTTTTTGTTTTGTTTTGTTTTTTCATTTTGTCTTTTGGTAATGATAAATCAGAGATATAAAATCAAAAGCCAAAGATAGTGAAAATGCTTTCAACTAAGAAGTTAGGAGACTAGGGAAAAGTTTCGAGTTCTGAATCACCTACTATCAGATTTAGAGTCCTTGGGCAACTCACTGCAACTGAAGAAGTGTCTATTAAGTACTACTATGTGCTTATTTGGTGATCTCTAAGATCACAGCCACCTCTCAGTGCCTCTGTGTTGTATGTCACTACCACCAGATGACAACCTACTGAGCAGGTTTTTAAGGGTGAGATTGTGGGACCACTGCCAAAAAGAATAACCTCTATTTCCAATGAAGGAAGGACAGGTGGGCAATGAGTTCCATCCCTAAGAAGCATTTTAGAAGGGACCTTAAGACCCACCTGTCCATAAGCATCTATTTCAGATCCAGGTAACTTTTTGGCACAAGGGACAAAGAGAAGAATCACTGAATGCTTACTGAGTAATTAACAATGAGCATTGGGGATTGTGTTAGATCTAAAAACAGAAGAAATTTTTAGGCCCTGCTTAAGGCCCAAATGATGTTTACATATTAAAAAAAAAAAAAAAAAAGGCAAATGGGCTGGGGCTGCTTCAAAGTGTTGCCCTGAAAAGAGAGGAATAAATAACTAGAGAAGTCAAGGAGTTTCCTGAAGAAGTGAGGCTTGGGCTGAAACTAAGGAAAGGTCACAGATGGATGAGTGGAGGTAGAGACAAAAAACGGCATGTGATGTGCAGAGAAACGCGGGTAGTTTGTCTTAGGATAAAGGAGAGACAAGCTTGTCTGGAGTAAGAGTGTGTACTGATGAGCAGTGGGAAAGTCAGCCTTCTAGAGCGGAGGTAGTGTGGGTTCAAACTCCAGAGGACTTTAAAAACAGAAAGAGGAGTAAGTCATTATCTGCTGGCTGAAAAGCAACCATATTTCTGTAAGGTTTCCGTCATGTGAGCTGTTAGTGTTCAATGAAGGGATAATTAGGTGCAAATTGTTGAGAGAAGCAGTGGATATAATTCTGCTATCTTTAAGAAACTTTTGGACAATATAAAAATGGAGTCATCATGGAATTAAGGGTGGTGTTTTTTATCAGGTCACTTGGAGATAGGAAACAATAGAAATAAAGGGTCACTTCTCGGAATGAAAGGAAATTAAGAGTTCAGGGGGCCCCAGGAGACCATGCTGGGACTTGTCTGATTTAAATTTTTTATAAGTGATCCAGAAGTAGAGCAAAGTGAAAATTTCAAGAACTGCAGATCATCTTAAACCTTTTTGGGTAGGGAAATGCTCTGCCAAAGGAGACAGAGCTGAAGGAAGGTACTGAGTGGGATGTAAAATGGCAGATAAACGTCAATGTGAGGAAACGTAAGGTAATGCACTCTGATAAAAATAATCCACGTACAGGGTGTTGGGTTCCAGGCTATCAGTTTTGACACAGGAAAGGGATCGGAGAACTACTGCAGATTGTTTCCTAAAGGCAGTGTCCTAATGTGTGGGTCAGGAAGGCTGACAAAGGGATAGGCAGGAGCGGGAATGGAGCTGAAAACCAAAGAAGGAATCATCCTTCCTTTGTGCCAGACTACAGAGTCCCACATCTGGGACAGTGGTCAGGTTTACATCTATTGAAAACTAGGGCCCAAGGATATCTAAAAAAAGGCAACTACAATGACCCAGAGGATGAATGTGGCTGTTCTATGGGTGGCTGGTCATAAGGGGGAAGCTCAAGCATGAAAAGACAAAGGCTAAGAGAGATGGAATAATCAAAGCCTATAAAGCTGGTGAGGGTAAGGTGTGGGTACGCGTAACCTTTCCTCTATATCCTGACATATTTAAGCAAATAGCCTCCTCTTAATGCTTGAAATATCACAGGAATAAAAGGATTTCAGAGTTGAGATCATCTAGCCTATCCCTTTATATTAGAGATGGTAGAATTTAAGCTTAGAGAGTGCAAGGAAATGGTCCAAGGTCAAGAAGCCACCAGGGGCCAAGGTCAGATTAGAGCCCAGGCTGCCTGAATCCCACACCAGGGTCTTCCTACCTCACCCTTTGCACTCAGGAAGACTAAGGGAATCCAACTTTTTATAGGATATAAACTTATGAAACGCATTACTTTGAGATGTAATAAAGCTGAAAACACAAACAGGCGAGGGAGAGTTTCGACTACAAGTCAACCAGCAATGATAAGATCTTTGAAAGACAACTACCAACTGGGGCAAAAGAGACTTTTTACACACCCTAATTTTTTGGGATCGTGTACCCCTTTGACAGTCTGAAGAAATCTAGGGATTCTCTCCTAGAAAAATACATTTGCATGCACAAACACAATCTTGCACAAAATTTCAGGCCCACTGAGTCCCATGCCCAATTAAGAATCCCTGTTCCGGCACATTCTTCTGAACAGACTGCCTGCTTCAACAAATGCACTCAATCTCACAGGATAACTGAGGCAATCACTCTAATTTTCCTCTGCAAAGAACTACTGTCCTAACTTATTACTTATCACATACTAGAATTGCAGACCTCCAGGTTGGAAGAGACCAGAAAAATTATCTAGTCCAACTGCCCCCCACAACCCCTCCTCTGTGATATAGAATAGTGTCATGGTTAAATAAATACATGGTGACCAGAGTCAGCCTGCCTTGGCTAGAATTCCAACCCCATCACTCCATAGCTGTGTGACCTTGGGCAAGTTACTGAAGCTCTCTTGAGTTTGTATCCTCATCTGTAAAGGGGGATAATAATGACAACTATCTCAGAGTAGTCATGAGGATGAAATGAGATTATTAATATAAATCATGGCACCAGGCCTGGCTTGTAGTGAGTGCTCAGTAAATGCTAGTTGGCATTATTGTTATTATTATGCATGTATCCATGCAGGTATTATGCATGTATCCATCCAAGCCTCCCCCCCCCCCCC
>NW_022589725.1:10507944-10546140 GCF_004348235.1 Phoca vitulina
GGGCCCGGCCGCCCGGCTGCGATGGCGGCGGCGGCGGCGGCGGCGGCTCCGGCCGGGTCCTCCCGCTGCAGCCGCTGCGGAGCCGCCGAGTCACGGCGCCGCGGACACGCGCCCGGCCCGCCTGTCTTCGCCGCCGCCGCCGTCTCGGCCGCCAGCGCGCCCCCGCCTCCGCGCGCCCCGCCCCAGCGGGGGGCGGCCAGGGGCACCGGGGCAGCACCCGGGCCGGACTGCGGGGGCGGCGGCTCCGGGCCAGCCCTGGGGCACTGGCCGGGGAGCGGTGCCGGGGAGGGGTTCTCAGCGGCCCGAAGCACAGCTCCGGAGGGAGGGTCCGAAGGGGTGGCCCTGGAGGCGGGGGTCTGGGGGCAGCCCTGAAGGAGGGGGAAGAGGCTAAACTGAATAGTCGCAGAGGTAGAACCACGCGATGGTTCCGGGGGAGGTATACTGGGTTGGGGGTCCGAAGCCAAAAGACTAGCCCTGAGGGACGGAGTCTGAGGGGGTGGCACTGGAGGAGGGGGGTCTGGGAGACAGCACTGGGGGAGGGGACTGAGGAGACGCTCTGGAGTAACGGTGGGGGGGTGAGGGGGGCGGTGGCCCTGGAGGAGAGGGTCTGAGAGGGCGGCCTTGGAGAAAGGAGGGCAGGGAGGGTGGGAAAGGGAGGAATAGATTTGAGGAGTGTTTTGGGGGAGCAGCCCTGGGAGACATTAAGTGAAATTAAGGTGAAGCTCATTCTCTAGCCGCCCCCCTTAGTTGGAGAGAGATCAACCAGTTGGGAAGATCATCTTTCATCCAAAACAACCCATATGTATTGAACACTTTCTATATATATGTGGGGCTCTGGGCTACTTGGGACTTAAAAAGAAAAAAGAAAAAGGAGGCTGATTCCCTGAAGTGTAGAGGTTTACAGCTTGGTGTGCAAACGTGAAACACAGGGCAGCAAAGGCCAAGTGTCAAAAAGGATACAGGCAGGTGCTCCGGGGGTCAGGACAGCCTTGATGGGGGACAGGTGAAGTCAGGACAGGTGTTATGGAGGGGAAGGGGGACCCTAGCTAGGCCTTGAGGAAAGGCTGGATTTAAATAAGGGAAGGGGGATGGAGAGGGCGTGTCAGGTAGGAAGATGGGGTGTACAGGATGTGGTTGGGGCAGTAGATCCATTCTCTGGAGCATAGGGATCCTACAGGAAAGTGCTGGGGGAGTGAAGGAAGCAGAAGACTGTGAGTTTTAGGATATTAATGAATTTGGGAGGGGAAATAGGGGTGGTGGCATTTGAAGGCTCTTTTAAGCAGGATGGCGTGTGGAAAATGGTGTTTTGTGGTTACCTGGTAATTTGGAGGTGTGGAAAGGGAACAAGCTTAGGAATCAGACTTATGTTCATAAATTGGCTCTGTTCCATTTTTACAAAATGATGTTGGTATTAATGCATAAGGTTGCTCTAAAGATGATGTGCTTGGCACTTAATAAATGTTCCATATTAGTTCTCCTTCCAGTGTACAGAATAGTGACCAGAGGAAGCAGAGAAATTAGTTGGAGATTATTACAATAGTCTAGGTATAAAGAAATAATGATAATAATAGTGAACACTTATTAAATGCCTAGTTTGTATCAAACATTGGGCTAAGCCCTTTACTGTGTTATATCTCATTTAATCCTCATAAATAAACCCTGTGAAACAGATACTATTATTACCCCCAATTTAGAATAAGGAAGCAGAGGCTCTGAATAAGTTTGCCAAATGTGCATGATTCATAAGTGGCAGAGTGGGAAGCAACCTGACCTCAGAACACATTTTTTTTTTCTAAGATAGGGTTGGGGGGAGAGATTTAAGAGACATTGGGCCAAAAAGAAGGAAAAGAGTTTGGAGTGATGACAAGTCCAGGAAGATGGATTGTAGTGTCTTCACAGAGATGGAGTGTCATAAGGACAAAGATGACAAAGAGTTTTAGGCTTGCTGAGGCTGCGGCGACCGTAAGATCCCTGAGATGGATATAGGAATGAGTTCAGTAGAGGGTGGAGAATGGACATTTTAGAAACCTCGAGGTCAATGTGATATTTGAAACTGAAAGATTGGAGTGGAAAAAGCAAAACTTCAGGCCCTGTGTTGAGACATACATATTCAGTCTAAAGAGTGCTCCAAAGATTGAGCAGTCAGGGTCATAGGGTATATAGGAAAGGGCAGGAACATTTCAAGGAGACGAAGAGGGCTTGGCAGTATCAGGGAGATCACAGAGATTGAAGACTGAATACACACCATTGAATTTCCTGCGCACAGTCTAGCAGGAAGACAGGGACATAGCTAGTCACATGGTTTCATGCTAAATTATGACAGAGATGGGAGGGAAGTGTTATGGAAACATTGAGGAAAGAGCAACAAATTACCCAATGTTGGAAGCTTGGGAGAGGGTGCATTCCAGCAGGAAATAGTACATTCAAACCAGATATCAAGGATGGTGGACAAGGGTGGCAGTAGGTAATGAATGATAAAGAAGGAAGAGATTGGTATAAGCAAATGGATGCTTATAGAATATAACCCTAAGGTAGGTCCCTAGTAGAGAAGGTCTAGAGACCATTGTGAAGCCAGCCCAAGAGGAGGTTTGGAGGCTTTAGAGTAACACTGTAAGATGAACTCACCAGGGCACAGATTTCTCTTTTCCCTTTTTTCATGGAAAAGGCATGGAACTTAGAGTCAGATACCTGGATCCAATATTGGTTGTCACTAATTTGTAGTGCACCTTTGGGCAAGTCATTTAATCTCTTTGAGCCTCAGTTTCCTCATTTGTAAAGTAAAACTAATGACCCTGCCCTCTCCACTTCATTAGATGGACCACACGAATGGTTGAGATTCACTCCGTAAACTATATAGTCAACTGAGCAGATGTTAGGAGAAACTTGGGTATTGACAATCTCATCAGGACACATTACGCCAATACCAGAGCTTGCTGTAAGGCAACTGGATCCCTTCTCCCTTCACCTCCTCTCTTATTTCTTTATTCAACAAATATTTATTAAGTATCTTTTGGGGGCTAGCTGGGCTGGGATATAAAGATTAGGTTACAGTTGCCTCCTTTAGAAAGATAATCAACTGGGGAGATAGACACATATAGATAGAAGGAAGATAGCATAATACGTGCTATAAAAGAAAAGGTTTTTTTTTTAAAGATTTTATTTATTTTTTGACAGAGAGAGAGACAGCGAGAGGAGGAACACAAGCAGGGGGAGTGGGAGAGGGAGAAGCAGGCTTCCCACTGAGCAGGGAGCCTGATGTAGGGCTTGATCCCAGGACCCCGGGATCATGACCTGAGACGAAGGCAGACAATTAACGACTGAGCCACGCAGGTGCCCCTATAAAAGAAAAGTTTTATGAAAGTAGAGAGGAGGGAACAACTAATTGTCTAGAGGTGGCAGGAGGGGAGATGGGCCTTGAAGGACCAGCAGGAATTTACTCTGTAGAGTGCAAAAAAGGAACTGTATATCCACAGGTACAGATAAATATGAATGCCACGCTAAGGAGTTTGGACTTCAAGTTCTAAGCCAACAACTCTTGGAGTGTGGTTGAGACCCTTTCAGGGGGTCTGTGAGATCAAAACTATTTTCTTAACAATACTAAGCTTTGTTTGTCCTTTTAACTCTCATTCCCTCATGAGTGGATGGTGTGGCTTTTCTGAGGCTTCACAACAGATTGCAGAAGTAGACATGAGAATACAATTATCTTCTATTGAGTCAGACGATAAACAGGTTGTCAAAAGTGTAAAGCAGGGGCGTCTGGGTGGTTCAGTTGGTTCAGCCTCCAACTTTTGATTTCAGCTCAGGTCATGATCTTGGGGTCCTGGGATCAAGCCCCACATGATGCTCAGCGCAGAGCCTGCTTGCCCCTCTCCCTCTGCTCCTTCCTGCACTTGCGGTTTCTCTCGCTAAAAATAAATAAATAAATAAATAAATAATGTAAAGCAATACCACTTTTCTCACTAATTTTTTTGAAATCATAACCATTTTTCATAAAAGTGTTATTTATGTTAACTGATTTATTGTTATTTGAAACAAATTAATATGTAAATATTTTAAAATTTCTCAGCTTTGATTTCTAGTGGTAATGACCAATAGATATAATTCACATAAACACAAGCTCTCTGGAGTCCTCAATAATTTTTAAGAGTGTAAAGGAGGGGGGCGCCTGGGTGGCTCAGTTGGTTGAACCACTGCCTTCGGCTCAGGTCATGATTCCAGAGTCCTCGGATCGAGCCCTGCATCGGGCTCCCTGCTCATGCAGGAAGCCTGCTTCTCCCTCTGCCTGCCGCTCCCCCTGCTTGTGCTCTTTCTCTCTTTTTCTCTCTCTGTGTCAATTAAATAAATAAAATCTTTAAAAAAAGAAAAAAGAGTGTAAAGGAGGGGCGCCTGGGTGGCTCAGTCGTTAAGCGTCTGACTTCGGCTCAGGTCATGATCCTGGGGTCCTGAGATCGAGCCTTACGTCAGGCTCCCTGCTCAGCGGGAAGCCTGCTTCTCCCTCTCCCACTCCCCCTACTTGTGTTCCCTCTCTCGCTGTGTCTCTCTCTGTCAAATAAATAAATAAAATCTTTTATTTAAAAAAAAGAGAGTATAAAGGAGATCCTGAGACTAAAAGTTTTGAGAATCCTGTTCTGAGCAGCTGGACCTCACCGAAGGGGTTTGAATAAAGGAGTGACATGATAACATTTCAAAAAATTGTTCAACAAATATTTATTAAACACCTTGATGTGCCCAGCACGATTTGAGGTACTGGGATAGAGCAGTAAACAAATCAAATCAAACTCCCTGCTTTCACAGAATTTACATTATACTGGTGTGACAGACGGCAAACAAAATAATTAATGTATATAGTATATTAGATAGTGATAGCTGTTGAGAAAAGCTGGGAACTAGGATATGAAAGCTGAAAGGTGTATGTGTGTGCATGTGATTTTGGATAGGGTCACCAGGGAAGGTCTCAGTAAGAAAGTAAGTTTTCAGTAAAGGCCTGAAGGAATAAGGGAGTGGACTCTGCAGGTATCTGGGAGAAATGAATTCAGGCAGAGGGAAGAGCAAGGGGAAAAGTTCTGAAGCAAGAGCATGCCTGGCAGGTTTGAGGAACAACATGGAGGACCAGTGTGGTTGGAGTGGAAGAAGGGCAAGAGTATTAGGAGATGAAGGTTATGGAGGGGAGGTACATTTCTTGAGATAAAAAAGCCAATGGAAGATTTTGAGAATAGAAGAGACATCTTCTGACTTACCTTTAACAGAATCACTTTGGTTGTTGCACTCTGAGCAGGTTGAAAGGCCATACGCAGAAAGTCTAACTAGGCGGCCATTGCAGTAATCCTGATGCAGGACGATGGTGGCTTGGACCAGGGTCCAAGCGGGGATGGGAGATGTAGTTGGATTCTCGATAGATTTTGAAAGTAGAGTTGACAGAATGTGGCAATGGATGGATATGAGGTATGAGGGAAAAAGAAGAGTCAAACGACACCAAACATTTGAGTAACTGAGTCGCTGTTGTCTGACACAAAGAAGGCCGCAGGAAGGACAGGTTTGAAGAGAACTATCGAGAGCTTGGTTTGGGACATACTAAGTGGGAGATGTCTATTAAACACCCAAGTGGATGTGGCAAGTAGATGGTTTCATATGTGGGTCTGACTTCAAGAAAGAGGTCTAGACTGGAATATGAACTGGGGGGTTCTCAGAAAAAAAGATAGGATTTAAAAGCCGAAGGATCAGCCACAATTACTCAGGAGATGAATGTTGGTGGAAAGGAAGTTTTGATGACTCCATCCCAGGGGCAAATCTAATATGTTGAGGTTGGGAAAATGAAAAGGAATCAAAAAGACACTGGGAAGGAAGAGACAAAAGAAGAAAACCAGAATTGTGAGAAATCCTGGAGACTAAGTGAAGAAAGTGTTTTAAGGAAAAGAGAGTAATCAACTATACTAAATGCTACTTACAGATTATCATACGAAGATTAAGAAACAGTCATTGGATTGACCAATGTGGAGCTATTGGTGATCTTGAGATGAGCAGTTTTGGTGGTTTGTAGGGGGTCAAACATCTGGTTAGAATAAGTCCAAGAGGGCATAGTAGAGGAATTGAAAGTGTTGAGTACATACACCCTTTCCGAGGAATTTTGCTATAAAGGGAAGGAGAATGTGTGGCAGCTGCAGGAGGATGTAGAGTCAAAAGAGGGTTGTTTTTGTTTGTTTTCCTGATGGGAGGAATAATGTTTATAAGCTGACCTAGAATGATCCAGTGGAGTGGGGAAAATTGCTGCTGCAGGAGAGAGTGGGAGAATGGCAGAAACAATGTCCACAAGAATGCAAGTGTGCAAACAGAGAGGCTGACTGTGAGTTAGGAGAATTCATCCACAGGAAGAGGGAAGAAGAGGGCCTTTAGGAGCGTAAATTTAGTACCAGTGCAGACAAGAGATTAGAGGTGAACTTGCATTTATTTGTTGGTTACTTACTTTTTTCCAGCAGGTGGGGGATGCTTCCCTCACAACACTCCTCCTATACAAGGAAGGTGAGTTATAAGGCTGTTGCAACTAAAGTTCCTGAAACCCCAAGACTCTGTGCTCTTTATGCTCCCATGGAACTTTGTCTGTTTCTAGATCCCGTTGCTGATATCAGAATGCCTTCTATTCAATGACAAAGATTCTTTGCTTGACCAAATTGTAGTCAGGCTTCTCAACCTTCTCCTAGGCCCATCTGTGTGCACTTGTAAAAATCTAGTAAAAATCTAGTCTTAGCGGGGCGCCTGGGTGGCTCAGTTGGTTAAGCATCTGCCTTCAGCTCAGGTCATGATCCTGGAGTCCCAGGATAGAGTCCCACATCGGGCTCCCTGTTCAGTGGGGAGTCTGCTTCTTCCTCTGACCCTGCCCCCTCTCGTGCACTCTTTCTCACTCTCTCTCTCAAATACATAAAATCTTCTTTAAAAAAATCTGGTCTTAGCAAGAACTTTGCTAACTCAATTTATCCAGAAACCCTCCCCCCTTCACTATCTGATCACCTTGCTATCTGATTAGGTCCCTCATCCTCCACTGTCTCCCCAATGATGCCTGATCACCCTGGCCTGTCTTCAGCAAGAATCCTGGTAGGTCTGCTTAGCCAGAATCCCCCTGACCCCTGATGTTTCTTCTTAGTAATTTTCTATCACTTGACCCTCGCTCTGTTCCTTGACTATAAATCCCCCCCCCGCTTTGCTCATGCTGTATTCATAATTGAGCCTAATTTCTCTCCCCCACTGCAAAATTCCATTGCGGTAGACCCTATACCTATGGTGATCCTCCCTCTCCCATGAATAAAGTCTTCCCTAAGTGTCACTGAATTTTTTTTTCTTTAACATTGGGTAGGAAGAAACTAACCTGCTAGCTCAACCATAGGGTAGAGATCCTTGCTTCTCATAAAGACAGGAAACAGTTGAGCAGCCCTTGGTGCTGGAGTGCCTTAGACCTGAAGCCAGACAAATTTACCCAAAAGATAAAGACAAAAAGAAAATACAGGAATAGAAAAAAGTGAAGTTCTCATTTGGGATCTGAAAGGAAATATAGACAGGAGGCTGGAGAGCACCATCCAGCTCAAGGGGTCTCCTTGACTTCTCTCCTTCCTCTGAATTCCCACTATGGCAGCTAACATATAATGAGGGCTTATTACACACAGCACAATTTATCTACGTTACATCACTTAATCCTCACAACTGTCCTATGATGTGGAGTCTAAGGAAAGGGTGAGAAGAAAAGTGATTTACCCAATGACACACCCAGAAAACAGCCAAACCAGGGAAAAACCCCAAATGTCTGACACAAAACCTTACATCCTTAACTCTTTGTACATTTGCTCATTCATTAATTACCTCAGAAATTCTATAAACATTACTAAGCCATTCTGGAAAGTACTGGGGTGAGTAAGACAGTGTTCAGGTAAACAGTGAAGACTTGAGCACATATAAGATGTGACAAATAACCACAACACATTAGAACCTCCTATAGGATTTCACAAGGAGGCGAGGTCACTCTGGCTGGAAAAAATCACAGAGCTCAAGGAAAGCTTCACAAAGGAAGTAGCATTTGAGATGAGCCTATATAAGCAGATGATGTTTTTTACACTAAGTGTTTTACCTGCATTATACGTTGCTCATTACCATGCATAAGCAATGGAAGACTGTGCGAAATTTTAACTGGCAGAGATGGGAAGGTAGAGGCATGGAGGAAAGAAAGGGTCCGATTGTTCAGAATGTACAGAAGCCCCAGTTCAATTCCCCGCTTCTGTCTCAATATCCAGTCTCAAATCCAATGACTTAAGGATATTTTCCCCTTAGATTTTCCCCTTATGAATGTATTCAGAATCATGTATATTCAGTGAAACCCTATGAGGCCATTAAAAAAAATGAATTACTTAATGAACTGATAGGAAATTTTTTCCAAAATGTAATCTTAAATGAAAAAAAAAAAGCCAGGTGAAGAATACAGGGTAGAGTATGCCACTATTTGTGTGATAATGGGGAACAACTGTGTGCGTGTGTGCCCTGGCCTGTTTACGTGTAAAATATGGAAGGATCCCCAGGGCGCTGAGAACAGTAATTGCTTTCCTGGAGGGGAACTATGTGGCGGGGGGACAGGATGACAGGGAGATTTGTCACTGTCTACATTTTTGTGTCCTTTGACTTTTTAACTATGTGGATGGATTATCTATTAGAAAAATAAACAAATATGAGTTGAACTTTTTAAAAAGTAACTGTCATAGTCTCTAAAGGCCATTCCCTGAAAAAAGGGCATATATTGTAATATGAAGGTAGAAGGAAAAGCGGTTCACTTAGGTGGGCAGTCTCAAAACTTTAGGCCTTAATTTGCATGGCAAAAATTTTATATATCTATATATATATAGTAAATAAACAAACAATAGAACAGGTAATATATTTACTATTACTTTTCTTTTTTTTTTTTTAAGATTTTATTTATTTATTTGGCAGAGAGAGACAGAGTGAGAGAGGGAACACAAGCAGGGGGAGTGGGAGAGGGAGAAGCAGGCTTCCCGCCGAGCAGGGAGCCCGATGCGGGGCTTGATCCCAGGACCCTGGGACCAGGACCTGAGCCAAAGGCAGACGCCCAATGACTGAGCCACCCAGGTGCCCCACTACTAATTTTCTTAACATAAGACATCTCTTAGAAAGCAATAAGAAAAGAACCTATAACCCAGTTCAAGAATGGCAAAATGTGTTTCCTCTTAACAGAATATAAATGGAGTTATAATCTTTTTTTAAAAATGACCAACCTCATTTGTTATTAAAGAAAGGCAAATTAGAACAATGAGTTCTTGCTTTCTCACCAACAAGACTGCAAATATCAAAAAGTTGGATGTTACAGAGTGTTAATGAGGGTATAATAAAAGTACTGTTGGAAGGGGTATAAATTGGTATGCTTTCTTTGGAGCGCAAATTAGCAATGCCTGTCAGCCTTGGAAATGAGCATACCTTTGGCCCATCAATTCTAATTTTGAGAATTGATCCTAGAGAGATAATCCTTACACGCGTACAAGGACAAATGTACAAAATTATTCATTGCAGCAGTCTTTGTGATTACAAAAGATCAAAATCAGCCTAAATATTTTCCAACTGTAGAAACAGCTGCATCTAAACAGAGGGACACTAGATAGGTGTTGAAAAGAATAATGTGGGTCTGTAGTGCTGTTGTGACAAGATGATCTTAATTTAGCCCCTCATTATCTCCTACCTGGACAACAGGAATAGCTTCTCAATAGGTCTCCCTGCTTTCGTCTTGTCCCCTTGCAGGACCTGCTACATAATTGGCGGGCCCTGGTGCAAAATGAAAATGCAGGGCCCTTGGTTAAAAAAATATTAAGATTCCAAGAAAGTGACAGCAGAGCCTTGGAACAAGGATGGGGGCCCTTCTAAGAGTGAGTCCCTGGGTGACCACAGAGGTCGAGCACCCCTTCGCCACGGGCTGCGAACATGGCGCACTGTTCTTTCTACCTGAACCACCTTGTCACCACCCTCTCTTTTTCTAACTGATGCACTACGTGCCTGTCAAGAAATCACTCAAATGTCACCTGCTTTGGGAAGTTTTCCTTGAATCCTCTTACCCAAGATGCTCTTTCTTTGGTGCTCCCCCAACTCTTGCACCAAGCCTTATTCACTCTTCCTTCCAATGAATCACAACTATGTGTTTAAAAGTCTCTCTCCCGGAGCTTCTCCGGGGCTTGGCCTGTGGCTTATGATTTTTTGGTAACCCTAGCACCTCACCCATTGCCTAGCACGTGGGATTTGAGAGAATGAATGAGTTGGAGTGGATGAGTTTGGGTGGGTGTGCTAAATAATGAGTCAGATTGCTTCCAGGTTACACCTCCCCCTCGTGTTGCTAAATCTGGCTGGACTCTAATCTCACTGAGGACAACAGGCCCTGATGGCTGGCTCTTGCTTCTGAGAGTCATGATATAGTTTAAAGATGGTCCCCTGGAGTGGTGGGAGATGCCTGAACCTGAAGGCCCCTTGGAGGATTCCCCCCAAACCGCCCACACCTATCTCTGAATCTCCTTATACAAGTTCAGGCTTTTAAAATGGGGGTCTGTAAACAAACAAATAAAATAAAAATAAAATCGGGGTCTGATTTCATCAGGGCCAGCCAGCTCCATCAGTCAGTTCTAGGTTCCAAGGACCTGACAGTAGCTTTAGGTTGTCCCTACTCCTTTGCAAATCTGGCTTCCAAATGGAGGTATGCAATATCCCTATGATACATGAAGATTTCTCAAAAGGTAATCACGCACTGGTATTTTTAAGGGAATTAATTTCTATATCCTCAACTTCCATATGTACTCTACCTGAGAAAGTTCCTGGAAATGAGGCTCCAAACGGCTTTTCCTTTCTTTTTCTTATTATTTATTTATTTATTTATTTAAGAGAGAGAGAGAGTGCGTGAGCATGAGTTGGGGGAGGGGCGGAGGGAGAGGGAGAAGCAGACTCTTTGCTGAGTGGGGAGCCCGCCCTGGGGATTTTCCTTCTTAACTGTAGTTCTGCTAGTCTTCATAAGAAAGGTATATCCCTGGCCCACCCTGAATCTTACTAGGGTATATTGCCCAAGGCAATAAAAAAAAATCCTGGAGGTAACAAAGGGACTTTTAAAAATATCAGTTTCAGGAAAACATCTTTTAATTATAGAGTGACATCATTTATCAAAATTATTTTGGTGGTATGTGAAAAAAAGAGTATGAGAACCACTTGTCCAAGGCAACACATTGTGATGGCCTCTGGAGGGTTTTCTAGGAAGTCCTGGCCTAGTCCTCTCAGGCTCCAGGCCTCTGAAACTGGACGTCAATTCCACCGGGCCAGCCAGCCAAATAACTTCTACTTGATTTGTTCATAACTTCCACCACAGTTGACAGTCTCCCCCTTGAAACACACTCTCCCCTTGGCTTTGGCCTTATTACACTCTCCTGACCTTCCTCCCTTCGTCTCTGGTTCCTCATCCCAAGCTTCCTGGTCTAATTCCGTGTCCTCCAACTGGACTTTTAAATCCAGGAGTTTCTCATGGCGGTGATAAGCCCTCCTCCCTTTCTGTCCTTTTCTTACTAAGAGATTTCACCCATTACCACAATTTCAAATACCACTTGCTTATTCCACATCTATACCTGAATGTCTCACAGGGTTTCCAAACTGAAAAAGGCCAAAGCCAAGCTAATGTTGTTGTTGTTGTTGTTGTTGTTCTTCTTCTTCTTTTAAGATTTTATTTATTTATTTGAGAGAGAGAGAGAGCATAAGCAGGGGGAGTGGCAGGCAGAGGGAGAGGGAGAAGCAGACTCCCCAATAAGCAGGGAGCCTGACATGGGGCTCAATCCCAGGACCCTGAGATCATGACCTGAGCCAAAGGCAGATGCTTAACCAACTGAGTCACCCAGGTGCCCCCCCAAGCTCATGCTCTTCCCATGCAAAATCCCATCCCCTAGGCTTCCCCAACTTAGTAACAGTACTCCATTTGCCCACTTCATGCCAGAGGCCTGAGAGGCACCCGCAATACCTCCAATGAATAAGCTACTCCTATGGATTACACTTCATGATAGATTTCCCTGATCCCCCAGACTAGGCTACACACCCCTTGTCTACACCCCCCACAGCACCTTGCATTTCATAGTGCTTATCCAAGTTGTAATTACATAATTATTTGTGTAATTCTTTCTCTCCCTCTACATTGTAAGCTCCATATGCACAAGGACCATGTCTGTCTTTTTTTCCCCTGGCACATGGTAAGATCTCAATAAATATTTGTTAAGTTAACAAACGAAAACTCTGAGATTGGGATTGTGTTGAGTGTCCTTGCAATTTAGTACCTAATGCTGTGTGCACAGTAGGGGGCAGCAGAGTATAGAGTATAGATAATGGAGAGAGTCCAGGCCTCCATAGGAAAAAAAGTAACTGTATACATCACTTAACATTCCTGAGACTTTATTTCCTTCTCGGAAATCAGAACTAATTCTCCTCTTCTTGGATCAAAAGAGATAAGTAGCTATAAAAGGGCTTTATTGCTGTTCAAACAGAAGGGAGTGTTATTAGACGCAGTTATGATAAATACTTATTGAATAAATGGACGCAAAGGAAGAAGATCTTATTTACACTATGGAACAGTTGTGAGCAGACACTTGACAGGTTCAGAAGGGAGAAGATGAAAGCTCAGGAAGACACTGGCTGAAGTCCAGAGCCAGCCGGAGGCAAAGCTCTGAAGTCAGCACAGTATGTTCTTGGCGGGCTCTCAGTTCTGCTCCCTGACCGCTGCCCCGCCCCCCTGCGGCCAGCCCCAGCCTCTGGTGTCCAGTGACTGGGCTTGCTGCAGGCCTTTCTTTCCCTGTCCTCCTATCAGACCACCTCTGTCCTGTGTCCTGGCCCCTCAGAGGCCCGCTCACCGCCATCCACCATGACAGCTAGTTAACGCAGTCGCTGGATCACTGTTAAAGTGCGAATGGCAGGTAGTATGGTCTTTTACCCCTCCCAATAACAGGAGGTGGACCTTCCTGACACAGAAAAACCATAACCTACTCAAAAAGAATAAATTGCTGATGATAAAGTTTCAGGTTCTATGGAAGGAGAGGAAATGAAAAATTAACAGGCATTATGGCAGTCCTAATCTCGGGCTCAAGAAAAATAATTACAGGGCACGTGGGTGGCTCAGTCAGTTCTGCATCTGCCTTCGGCTCAGGTCATGATCCCGGGATCCTAGGATCGAGTCCCGCGTTGGGCTCCTTGCTCAGGGGGGAGCCTGCCTCTCCCTCTGCTTGCCGCTCTCCCTGCTTGTGCTCTCTCTCTCTCTGGCAAATAAATAAACAAAATCTTAAAAGAAAGATAATTATACAAATACAGAATCTGTTAGATGAGACTTGGTAGTAATACGAGGAGAAAAACTTTAAAAATTCATATATATACATATACGTTTGTATAACTCAATTGTAATTTACATTAGTAAAATTTACTTTTTGGTGTAGAGTTCTGTGAGTTTTGACCAATGCAGTCATATAACCACCACAATTAAAATACAGAATAGTTCATCATTCCCTAAAAATGTCCATGTGGTACCCCTTTGGAGTCAAAACCTTCTCCCACCCTTAAGTCCTGCAACGCTGATGTGTCCTCTATCCCTATAGTCAAATTTATCAAGTATTCCTTTTATGAATTTCACTTTGATGTTGCATTTAAGAATTCTGTCTAACCTAAGGTGACAAGGATTTTTCTCCATTGCTTTCTTCTAAAAGTTTCATAGGTTTACATTTAGGTCCATGATCCATTTCAACTGAATTTTTAAAATAGAAAATACAAGGTATAGGTCAAGGATCACATTTTTGCATATGAATGTCTAATTACTCCAGCATCATTTGCTGAAAAGACAGTCTTTCCCCATTGCACTTTTGTAAAAAAAATCAATTGGCCATATTTGTGCCAATCTATTTCTGGACTCTATTCTGTTCTATTGATCCAAGTGTGTCTATCCTTTTGCCAATACCACACTGTCTTTATTAGTGTATAACTGTAGTAAGTCTTGAAACCAGATAGTGTGAGTTCTCCAACATTGTTCTACTTTTCCAAAATTGTTTTAGCTTTCTAGTTCTTTTGCCTTTCCATATAAATTTTAGAATCAACTTATTGCTATCTATAAGAAAAAAAGCCCTGCTGGGATTTCGTTTGGGATTGTGTTGAATCTCTATTTATTTCAATTTGGAGAGAATTGATATCCTAACAGAATTGAGCCTTCTAATCATGTTCTAATGCTCCATTTATTTAGTCTTCTTTGATTTCCTTTATTGGTATTTTATAGTTCTCAGCATAAAAATCCATCACATATTTTGTTATATTTATCCCTAAGTATTTCATTACTTTGGTGTAGTTATAAATTGTATTGTTTATTTAATTTGGTTTTCCAATTGCTTGTTGCCAGCTTGTGTTTCTATATAGAAATACAATTGATTTTTATATTATGACTTTGAATCCTATGACTTTGCCAAATTTATTAATTAGTTGTAGGAGTTTTTTTGTAGATTAAATAGAATTTTCTACATAGACAATCATTTTTGATTACTAATAGAGACAGTTTTATTTCTTCCTTTCCAATCCATATGTCTTCTTTATTCCCTGGTCTTGTTGCATTAGTTAGAATTTTCTGGATAATATTGAATAGGAGTGGCAAGAGTGAACATCCTTTTGTGTTCCCAACTTTAGGGAGAAAACATTCAGGCTTTCGCCATTAGGTATGATGCTTTTTTGTAGACGCCTTTTTTTTTTTTTTAAGGTTAGAGAAGTTTCCTTCTGTTCCTAATTTGTTGAGAGATTTTATCATGAACAGATGTTAAATTCTGTTAATCCATTTTCTGCATCAATTGAGATATCATGTGTTTTTTCTTTAGCCTGTCAATACGATGAATTACATTCATTGATTTTTGAATTTTGCAATTTGGGACCAGCAAACTAGGGCAAAACCACAGGCAAGTCAGGAGAACAAAGGAGAGGAATGTTACTTTATAGAGAAAAAGGAGGAAGTTGGGAGGGATTGCTTTGAAGGAAAGTCCCTTTGAGCAAAGTGAGAGTTCAGGGTGGTGATGGTTTCTCATTGGCTGAGTTGTGGCCGTTTCTCACTGGCCGCACTATTGTCAGGCCAAGAGAAAATCTTCCTTCCTCTTGCTGGAGCAGTAAAATAGGCTTCCTCCTGCTGGGAATGCAAGGTCTGTCTCTTCATGTTGGAGTCTGCAACTGACAGAGTTGGTAAGGGGGTGAGAGCTCCCCCTGCTGGCCTCCCGGCTCCATTTTATTTTATTTATTTATTTTTATTTTTGTTATTTTTTTTTAAAGATTTTATTTATTTATTTGAGAGAGAGAATGAGATAGAGAGAGAGCATGAGAGGGGGGAGGGGGGAGGGTCAGAGGGAGAAGCAGACTCCCCGCTGAGCAGGGAGCCCGATTGCGGGACTCGATCCTGGGACTCCAGGATCATGACCTGAGCTGAAGGCAGTCGCTTAACCAACTGAGCCACCCAGGCGCCCCAATTCATTTATTTATTTTAGAGACAGCGAGTGAGCAGGGGGGAGGAGCAGAAGGGGAGGGGAGAGAGAGAATCTTAAGCAGACGCTGCTGCGGAGCTCAATCTCATGATCCTGAGATCAGGGACTGAGCCAAAACCAACACGCTTAACCGACTTAGTCACCCAGGCAACAGCCCCCCCCCCACTCCATTTTGAAAGAGGTTTCCTTTATTCAGTTTCACAAGATTGGCCAGGAAAGAGGTTTCCTTCATTCAGTTTCACAAGATTGGCCAGGAAATGAGAATAATATTTGCCCTTCTTTCTTGATGAACTTGTTGGGTGGATCAGCAAAATTTTTAATGAGATAATAGAATAAAAGTGTTTCTGTAACTATAAAATTACATATAGAGGCACCTGGGTGGCTCAGTCCATAAGCATCTGCCTTCGGCTCAGATCATAATCCCAGGGTGCTGGGATCGAGCCCCTCGTCGGGCTCCCTGCTCAGCGAAGAGTCTGCTTCTCCCTCTCCCTCTGCCCCTCCCCCCTGCTCATGAGCGCTCTCTCTCTCTCAAATAAATAAAATCTTTTAAAAAAATAAAATTACATATAAAAGTGAAGGATTAGTAGTAGTATAAACTGAGATTGGATGAAATAGCTTCCTTTCTCAAAAATCTTCAGTTCATTCTTTCATCCGGCCATTTGTTGTCTATCTTCTAAATCCCTGCGGCTGTTCTGGATATTAAGGACACAAAGATGAACAAGAGTAATATTTCCTAGAGGAGGAAATAGATAACCTATATAGTTAGCCCATAGAATTAAGTATAACTCCTTAGCATGCCATTCTTAATCTGGTACCCAAGTGTCTCATTTTATCTCCCACGTTTCCTTACATAAACTTAACTCAGAGCAGCCACATCAGACCATTTACCGTTCCCCAAACATACAGGGCACTTTCACCCCCTTTGCCTTTGTGCTGTTATATCAGTCCAGAATCCACTCATTATTCACTTGTTGAACAAAGACATATTGGGCTCTTTCCTTATATTACATATTATGCCAGGGGTCAGGAACATGTTGATAAATAAGATATTATCCTTCCCTCAAAGATCTTAGCCGAAGAGGAGAGAAACATCTTTCCCCTCTTCACCTAGTAAAATGCTCTTTCTTCAGGGCTCAGATGGAATATATGGCCCCTGTGTAGCTTTCCCTGATTCCTTTTTTCCTCAGTACATAGCTTATAATTACTTTGTGTCATTTTCATTCCTTCTGTGTTAAAATGACCTGGTTGTCTGCCTCTTCCTCCAGACCATGAGCTCCTGGGCAGGGATTATGTTTTACCCCTTTCTACATCCCTGAGAGCAGTTAGCACAATGCTTTGCATCAAATAGGGCTCAGCAACAGTTGGCTGAATTGGGTACAAAACCCTGAACCTCAGGCCAGCTGGCAGGAGGCCTCAAATCAAGAGATACACATTGAACTGAGTTAAAAGATGGAGGAATCAAAGTAATCCAAGCCACCCAGAAGGAGATTTTTAGAATACACTAGGGAGGCATTTGTTTACATTTATTCCAGATTTGTTTATTTCTTGTGTAAACTCCAGCATGATCTCCAGTAGTCTGTCTGTCATGGGACAGGCCTAAGCCAAATATTCTGAAGTCATTCCAAGAACAAGAAGGGCACTTCTAGGACACTTAGAATTAAATGCCCAAGCACTAGCGGTCTGGACTTAGGAACTTAGAATCCTAGTAATCAGAGCTGGAAGGTATCTTTAGAAATTATAAATTCCCTTTCAGAGAGGGGCACTGACTGATTATCCAAGGGAACACAGCTATGAACAAATATTCACATGTAGAAGCACGGGCAGATGAACTTTCTATTCACTCTCTCCTCTGTTGTAGAATGTCCTGGAAAATGAGGTCAAGAGTTACTCATCCCACTGTTTTCCTGACGCTTTTACCTCTCCTGCTTTTGGATGTGGACAAGAGCTTTTCAGAGAATCCTGTTACCCCTACAACCTGTGACTCCTGCCCGCCCCCGCCCCCACCCCCGGGGCATGGTGTCGTAGTAACAACTCAGGAACACAAGTCAGAAGCCCCAAAGTCTAGTTCTAGCTCTTGTACCAGCCAACTCTTGAACCTTGGACACGCTGCTTTGTGCGTCCCAGCTTCAATTTCACCATCAGGACAAGAGTGTTCAGGTCTATATTTTATAATTTTACCTTCTTATTCTCCCTATGGACACAGTGGAAGATCATCAGACCATGGACTGAGAAAGCACAAAGAGAGTATGGACCTCCCCTAACCTAACTCCAGAGGCTCTCTCTCTCTTTTTAATAATTATTAACATTTTTAGATAGCCACTGATGTAAGCAGCTATTGCATTCTTTCTTCATATTCAAGATTGTTTTCTTGTGGGACGCCTGGGTGGCTCAGTCGGTTGGGCGTCTGCCTTCAGCTCAGGTCATGATCCCAGGGTCCCGGGATCGAGTCCCGCATTGGGCTCTCTGCTCCGCAGGGAGCCTGCTTCTCCCTCTGCCTCTCCCTCTCTCTGTCTCTCATGAATAAATAGATAAAATCTTTAAAAAAAAAAAAAAGATTGTTTTCTTGTGACCACTTTGTAACATCTTTATTGAGATATAATTCACATACCATAAAATCCATCCATTTAAAGTATGCAATTCAGTGGGTTTTTAAAAAAGATTTATTTATTTATTTATTTTAGAGAAAGAGAGAGTGTGTGTGTGCAAGCAGGGGGAAGGGGCAGAGGGAGAGGGTGAGAGAGAATCCCAAGCAGACTCCCCACTGAGTACGGAGCCCAAGATGTGGGGCTTGATCCCACAGCCCTGAGATCATGACCTGAGTTAAAATCAAGAGTCAGACACTCAACCGACTGAGTCACCCGGGCACCCTGCAATTCAGTTTTTTAAAGCTATATTCAGAACTGTACATCCATCACCACAATGTACGTTTAGAATATTTTCATCACCCCTAAAAGAAATCCTGTATCCTTTAGCAGTGACTCTCTGCCACCACTCCATCCCCTCAGCCCTAGGCACTGCTAATCTACTTTCTATATCTATGGATTGCCCGTTCTGGAAATTTCATGTAAGTGGAATCATATAAGATGTGGTTCTCTGTGACTGGCTTCTTCTTTCATTTATAATGTTTTCAAGGCTCATCCATGTTGTAGCATATATCAGTACTTCATTCATTTTCAGGCAATGTAAGATTCCATTGTATGAACATACCACATTTTGTTTATCCATCCATCAGTTAATAGACATTTGGATTGTTTCCACATTTTGTTTGTTATGAATAATGCTGCTATGAACATTCTTGTACAAGTATTTGTGTAGACATGTGTCTCCCATGCTCCTGAGTATGTAACAGGAGCTGAGTCATATGGCAACTCTATGATGAATTTTTAGGAACTGTCAAATGTATTCCAAAGTGGCTATACAATTCTACATTCCCAGCACCACTATATTAGGGTCCCACTTTCTCCACATCCTTGCCAACACTTGTTATTGTCTGTCTTTTTTATTATAGCCACTCTTGATGGTGTGAATTAGTATCTCATTATAGTTTTGATTTGCATTTCCTTAATGACTGAGGATGTTGAGCATCTTTTTATGTGCTTATTGACCACTGGTATATCTTTGAGAAGTGCCAATTCAAATCCTTTGCCTATTTTTAATTGGGTTATTTGTCTTTTTATTGCTGTGTTGTAAGAGTCCTTTATATATTCTGGATACTAGATCTTTATCAAATATACGATTTACAAATACTTTCTTCTATTGTGGGGTGTCTTTTCACTTTATTAACAGTGTCCTGTGAAGCACAAAAGTATTTTTATTTTGGGGAAGTCCAATTCATCTATTTTTTTTTTCTTTTGTTGTTCGTGCTTTTTGTATCATAGCTAAGAAACCATTGCTTAATTTAAGACAAATATTTACGTCTATGTTTTCCCTTAAGAGTTTTATGGCTTTTTAAAAAAGATTTTATTTTTAAGTAATCTCTACACCCAATGTGGGAGCTTGAAGTCACAACCCCAAGATCAAGAGTTGCATGCTCCACCAACTGAACCAGCCAGGTGCCCCAAGAGTTTTATGGCTTTAAATCATATATTTAGGTCTTCGGTCCATTTTGAATTAATTTGTGTGTGTGTGTGTGTGTGATGTTGGGATTCCAACTTCCATCTTTTGCATGGTGATAACTAGTTGTTCCAGCACTACTTTTTGAAAAGATAATTCCTTTTTCATCAAATTGTCTTAGCATCTTGTAGAAAATCAACTGACCACAAATGTAAGGGTTTATTTATGGAGTCTCTGTCCTATTCCATGTCTATCTTTATGCCAGTAAAACACTGTGTTGATCACTGTAGCTATGTAGTAAATTTTAGAATCAACAAGGGTGAGTCCTCAACTTCTTTTTTTTTTCCTTCAAGATTTCTTTGGGATCTATTCTGGATCCCTGGCACTTCCATATGAATTTCATGATCAGTTTATCAATTTCTGCAAAAAAAGCAGCTGGGATTTTAATAGGGATTACAATGAATCTGTAGATTAGCTTGGAGAGTATTGCTGTCTTAATTTATTAAGTCTCTGATCAATGAATACAGGATGTTTTCCCATCTATTTAGGCCTTTAATCTCTTTCAATAACTATTTGTATTCAGTGTACACATCTTTTTTTTTTTTAAGATTTTATTTATTTATTTGAGAGAGAGAGAGAAACAGCATGACAGGGGAGAGGGTCAGAGGGAGAAGAAGGCTCCCTGATGAGCAGGGAGCCCGATATGGGACTCGATCCCAGGACCCTGGGAACATGACCTGAGCCGAAGGCAGTCGCTTAACCAACTGAGCCACACAGGCGCCCCCAGTGTACACATCTTACACTCTTTTGTTAAATTTATTCTTAAGTATTTAACTTTTTCATGCTATTGTAAATGGAATTCTCTCTCTCTCTCTTTTTAAAAGATTTTATTTATTCATTTGAGACACAGAGATAGAGAGAGAGAACATGAGCAGTGGGAGAGGCAGAGGGAGAGGGAGAAGTAGACTCCCCGCTGAGCCAGGAGCCCGATGTGGGGCTTGATCCCAGGACCCTGGGATCATGACCTGAGCTGAAGGCAGATGCCCAACCATCTGAGCCACCCAGGCGCCCCCCCCTTTTTAAAGTAGGCTACACACCCAGTGTGGATCCCAACATGGGGCTTGAACTCATGACCCTGAGATCAAGAGTCAGATGCTTGGGATGACTGGGTGGCTCAGTCAGTTAAACATCTGACTCTTGATTTCAGCTCAGGTCATGATCTCAGGGTTGTGAGATTGAGCCTCACATCGGGGTCCATGCTCAGTGCTGAGTCTGTTTGTCCCTTCCTCTCCCTCTGCTCTCTCTTTCTCAAATAAATAAATAAAAGATTTAAAAAAAAAAAAGAGTCAGATGTTTAACCAACTGGGCTACCCAGGTGCCCCTGGAATTCTCTTTTAAATTTCATTATTGGATTGTCCATTGCTAGTGCATAGAAATACAATTGATTTTTATATATTGATATTGTATCCTGCAACCTTACTAAATTTATTTATTAAATCTAATAAACAAGGTTTTTTGCTTTTTTTTGTAGATTCTTTAGGATTTTCTATATACAAGATCATGTCATTTCTGAATAGGTATACCTTCACTTTTTTCTTTCCAATCCAGATGCCTTTTATTTCTTTTTCTTGCCTGAGTGTGCAGGCTAGAATCTCAAATATAATACATATTGAAATTAAGTAGAAAGAGCAGAAATCCTTGTCTTGTTTCTGATTCTGGGGGGAAAGTTTCAATCTTTCATCATTAAGTATGATGTTAGCTGTGGGATTTTATTTTTTATTTTTTTAAAGATTTTGTTTATTTATTTGAGAGAGAGAGAGAGAGATAGCAAGAGAGAGCACAAGCAGTGGGGGAGAGGGAGAAGCAGGCTCCCCACTGAGCTGGGAGCCTGACGTGGGGCTTGATCCCAGGACCCGGGAATCATGACCTGAGCCAAAGACAGATGCCTAACCAATTGAGCCACCCAGGCACCCCTAGCTGTGGGATTTTAGATAACCTTTATCAGGTTGAACAAGTTCCCCTGTATTCCTAGTTCATCGAGTGTTGTTATCATGATAAGGTATTGGATTTTATCAAATGCTTGTTCTGCATCTATTGAGATGATTGTATGAATTTTGCCCTTTATTTTATTTATATGATGTATTATACTGATTGACTTTCAAATGTTGAACCAACTTGGCATCCCTGAGATAAATCTCACTTGATCAGTGTATAATCATTTTTATGTATTGCTGGATTCAATTTGCTAGGATTTAGTTAGGGATTTCTGTGTCTCTAGTCATAAGAGATATTTGTGGTTGTCTTCTAATGTCTCTATGTGGTTTTGGTGTTACGATAATATTGGTCTCATAGAATGGCCTGGAAAGTGTTCCCTCCTCTTTTATTTTTGGAAGAGTTTATCAAGGATTGATGTTAATTCTCCTTTAAATGTGGTGGAACTCACCAGTGAAGTAATTTGGGCCTGGGCTTTTCTTTGTAGGAAGTTCTAAAATTACTAATTCAATCTCTTTATTTGTTATATATCTATTTAGAGTTTCAATTTTTTTTCTGCATCTGTGTCAAGCATGGATGTCTTTCTAGGAACTTGTCCATTTCATCTAAGTTATCTAATTTATTAGGCATATAGTTGTTTGTAGTATTCCTTATAATCATTTTTATTTATCTAATGTAATTTCTGTAACATTTTTATAACTTGACCTTCTCACTTTTTTATTGGTAAGTCTACCTAAAGTTTCTTTAATTTTATTGATCTTTTTAACAAAAGAGGTTTTTGTTGATTTTCTTTATTGTTTTTCTAGTTTTTATTTTACTTATTTTATCTAGTACTTATTATTTCCCTTTTTCTGCTTGATTTAGGTTTGGTTTACTCCTCTTTTTCTACCTTCTTTAGGTGGAAAGTTAGGTTTTTGATTTGAGATATTTCTTTTTAATATAGGCACTTACAACTATACATTTCCCCCTAATCTTGCTACATCCCATAAAGTTTCCCTTTTCCCCTCTTGCAGCTAAGGCAAAGGCAATGTGATTTAAGCTTGGTCATTTGAATCTTGAGCAAATAGTGTAAAAGCACAGGGACAGAGTAGAATTCATTTAAGATGGCAGCATGCAATGGGAGATGATAGAGGTAGTGGTTCCTGCTGTGGTCCCCTTACCTAGACCGTTCCTCTGTTGTGACTTTGGCTGAGATTCCTGGTTCCATTTTCTGAGCTTAATTAGCTAGACTTCCTATCAAACTGAGGATTACATGATAACCTTCCAGTATGTTTATTTCTTCTTTAAGTTGGCAGAGTTGGTTTCTGTTGCTGGAAACTAAGAATCTTGGCATATTGTTGAGATAAGAGTTGGGGAGAAAGAGAAAGCATAGGTCTTTCACTTTTCTCTTTGTAAAACTTTCTTTGTAAATTTCTGTGTTGCTAGTATTGTTGTATTACTTCTGTTATTTAAAAATATCCTTTTAAAATTGAGAGCCTAAAGCACAGTGGGGTGAAGAGAAGTGGTAGGATACAAAATTTGAAACTTAGGATGAGGCCTGATTGTACAAAGCCTTGAATATCATTTTGAGGATTCCAAATTTAGCTCAATAAGTATGGGGAATTTACAAAGTAGAACAACGATGACATGATCAGATCTATGTTTGTTTGTTTGTTTATTGCCATGTAGATGGATAAGAACTCAGAGAAATTAGAGGCCAGGAAAATAGTTAGGAGGAGGCTACTGCCATAGTCCACATACAAGATTGAGAAAATCTTTCAATCTGGAGAGAGAGAGAAAGAGAGAGAAAGAGAGAGAAAGAAAGGAAAGAAAGAAAGAAAGAAAGAAAGAAAGAAAGAAAGAAAGAAAGAAAGAAAGAAAGAAAAAGAAAAAGAAAGAAGAAAGAAAGAGAAAAGGAAAAAAAGAAAAGAAGGACGAAGGAAGGAAGAAAGAAAAGAGAAAGAGAAAGAAAGAAAGATTGTCAGTCATAGGTTGGGTTTTCCAGAAGCCGATGCTGAGACAGTTTGAGGTGGAAGATATTAACTAGGGAAAGGAAGCAGGATTGAATAGAGGGAGAAGTCAAACTGCAACAGTAGATCTGACAGAGACCCAGCCCCCCAGGCAAGGAACTCTGGAGTGAATACTGCTTATCAGAATTGTCCTGCAGTGGGCCAGAATGGCTGAATCTTTACACTTTGCTTTGCTCAGTCACCAGATGGGGGCTAGTCACCAGATGAGGACAGCCCCAGGAGGAACATGACCTCCTGCAGGACTGTTCTCTGCAGGTGAGGCAGACACTGAAGGAACTGAAGCAGCTAGAGGCTAGCTATCTGCTGCCTCAACTCCCTGTAGCTAAATGGCTAGTCTTTCCTTGAAGGTAGAACTGGGTGATAGACCTCCGTGCCTGCCACAGACAGAGAGATGAGTGACCATATCTTGAAAAAAAGCAAGAGAGTGGAAAAGGGGGATTAGATTCTACAGATACTATATTTTGTAGGTGGGGATGAAAAGGGAGTAAATAAAGGTTAACACTGAGGTCTCTACACTGATATGATTTGATAGTAATTCTGTTTAACTGATAGTAAACAACAGAGGAGAGAGAAAAGGTTTGGGGAGAAAGATAAGGAATTTAATTTGGAATATGTTGACTCAGAAATGTCTGCAAAATATGAAGGTGGAGATGATTTTCAAGAATCAATGTAAATGGGGGGTCTGGAGGTCAGCAGCAAGTGCTATATTTATTGAATATATGTATATTATATTATATGTATATTCTTATTTCATACTCGTGATGCCTCTATGAGATAGAGGCAGGTATTATTTTTATTATACCCTTTTTGTACATTTTATTATACCCTTTGTTTATGAAGAAACTGAGACTTGAAGAAGTTAAATGCCTGGCTCAAAGAAGTAAAACTCAAGTCTGTTTGATGATAAAACATCTGCTTTCAAAGACAAGATTATATTGCTTCCCCATGGAAAACACCGCAGATAGATGGCATTTGAAGCCATGAGAATTAGTAGGTCATCCACAAAGGATACAGTTCAAATGGGAACAAAAAGAGCCAAAAAATGGAATTCTAAGGAAGCCACATTTCCAAGGTGAATTGAGTAAGATGACAAAGGCAAAGGGATTGACTGAGTGGCCAGAACAGTTTCTAAAAATTAGAAGTATGGTATCTCAGAAGTCAGGGTAAAAAGAGGGTTCTAGTCCACAAAGGAAAATGTTGCAGATATCATGTGGGATGAAGAGTTTACAGTTAGAGGTCACTGATGATCTTAGAGAAGTTTATAGGGAAGTCAGGCTGCGGTGGTTTAGGAGTGAGTGGGAGATGAAGAAGTAGAAGAAAAAGGCATAGGCTACTTTCCCAGAAGTTTTGCCAAGTAAAGGGAAAAAAAATAATGCCATATACATAAGTAAGGAATTTATTAATAATATTATTAAGTAATTAATAACTCTTTGCTCCCATATTACTTATATTTTACACTTTCACCATTTCTCTGGTTATTTCTGTCTACCTCCATTATTACCAGCGTCCCACCCCAAGTCTGATGTGCCTGGAAGCACTGAATGTTATTTATTTTGGTTGTGGATGGACTTCTCGTATTTGTTAGGTGTTTTGAATGCCTCAGGTAATTCTGTCTATGAAGGATGTGTCATAGACATCCCCCACTCCCACCCAACTCCATCATCTGTTTTCCACAAAGATAGATAAGCATTCGCTTCTCAGACCAGTTCAGCAAAGCATGCAAGTTCTTAGGTGCTCAGCAAACCAAGAACTCTGTCTACCTAGCTTCCTCCCTTCCCTTCCCCTCCCCCAAACTCTTGGTGGGCAGATCAGGGAAAAGGAGCTGCCACGCCAAACCTTCTGGGATATAACGTCCCAGATGGGGAATCTGTTTGGTTTTGTCATGAGCTGAGATCTTCCCTTGACAGCCCCCATCAGTCCAGCCCTTTTTCAGAGGGGGGCTGGAGAGTAATCAACACCGCCGTCCACCTGTGCAGAGGAAGATGCCTACAGCCACACCAGCGATGATGAAACTGCCCACCAGGACACCCAGGACCAGTGAAGTGTAGGAACGGCCTGTTTGGCTCCCTGCAGAACATGCACAGAGTTAGCCTGAACATACCCCCAAGATTCTTGTCCATCGTTTGAGTCAAACCCTGAGGGATTCTTACCGCAAAGGAAGGGGTCTAGTTCACCAAGTGACATAAGCTGTGTATACTCTGTCCCAAACCCCCAGCCCTGGGCCTCCTGTTGCTCAAGGTATCCATCCTTCAGGTCTATCCATTTGCCTGGAACCCCCCCAATACACAGGCCCATCCCCGATCCCATCATACCTTTTGAGTTTTTCGAAGTGATATATTCCTGCAGGTACTGCACACAGGTGTCCTGCAGGAATTCTCGCAGTTCGTACCGAGTACGATTGTAGGAGTTGAGCTGATACAGAGTGTAGGTGACCACCTTGGAGGGTGCCTGGGGCCCTGCTACCCATAAGGCTGTCTCTGGCTGGAAATTCACAAAGGAACTCCCATTCACAGTCACTTTGAAGAAGACTTGGGCTGGAGAGCCCTCAGGAGGCAGCTCACAGCCCAGGAAGCAGCGAACGGTCAGAGGAACTGTGGATGGAGGACTCAGGGTGAGAGAGCTGTGTGGAGAGGGTGTCAGGTGTGGGAGGATGTCCATCAGGTGGAACATAAACTTTTGGGGTTCAGGGTGGATCAGGGACAGGGTGTCCCAACAGGGTCTACCCCGAGGTCATGCCAGAGGGAAGAGGGCCTGACGGAGCGCCCGCAACTAGGACACCTACTCCTCTTCAGGCTCAAGCTCCCACCCAGCAATCAGCAAAGGTGCCCTGACACCTGGACTCCTCGGAGCAGCCAGCTCACACGAGACCAAGCCATCCACGAGGCCCCTCCGGGAACCCCAACCCCTTCCTGGGGCCCCGCCCATTCCCCCCAAGGCCCGCCCCCATCAGTCCCTCCCACAGGCCACACCTCCCACCCGCCAGGGCCCGCCTTCATCCGCCGCGCCCAGGCTGCGCCCGCCGCGCGCTAGCGCCACTCACAGGTCAAGTGCCGCTCATGGTGCACAAGCTGCACCATCATTTGGAACTCTTTCAGGTAGGTCTTCAGACGGTCCTCTGTGTGCACCCAGCTCTCGGGCGCCTCCAAGGGCTGCAGCTGGAGGATCGTGACGTTGGTGTCCTGGCCTTCCAGCACGTGCGTCGTTAGTCCTCCCAGCGACGCGTTGCCCCGGTGCCACACTTGATAGGGGTCACGGAAGTAGGAGATCTGGAGCATGTGGAGGTTCCAAGGGCCTGCGGGTAGGTGTCAGCGCATCAGCCCTTGGGCCGGCGTGAAGCTGGAGATAATAACCCCCTACCCAAAGGCCGGCCGCCCACTTTCTCGGCCGTTCATAGTTATAAAGTGTTCTTCCACCCATCCTCCCACAACCCTGTCAGGAGCGGAGGACAGGGATTATTATCTTCGTTTTACAGATAAGGAAACTGAGGCTGGGAAGAGCAGAAGCCACTTGCCCCAGGGTAATCCAGTCAATGGAAGAGCCACTCCGATCTTTCTCTCTCTCACCCCTAACTTACCCCCATTTCCGGTTGGTCAACAAATGCTGACCTACAGTAAAATCCCATTCCATCTCCTGTTCTCAGCCTCCTCGGCCACTGCCCTACTTCAGGCCTCATGGGTTCTCATCTGGACTAGGGTAGTAACTTCCTTCCTCATCCCCCTGCCCTCATTGTTCAGTTTCACTCCTTCCAGTCTGACCTCCATCGACCCAGAAATAAGATTATGCCCTCCTCCTACTTAAAATGCTCCAGTGACACATTTGCCTATCAATAATAGTATTAAGTACTAATAATAGCTATTAAGTACTTATTATGAGCCAAGCACTGTACCTACACACATTATTATCTTATTTGTGCTTTCCTCCCATTAGCTTAGTGCGGTGGCTACTGTTATTAACCTCGGTCCATAAGGGAAGCAGGCTAAAATGGTACAGCAGATCCAAGGTTGGAGTGCAGGCAGTGTGAGTCCAGCACTTTCAGCCACTCAGCCGTACTGTCTCCCCATAGGATGTCTGTCCAAGGAATGAAGTCCAAAGTCTTTAGCTTGGCATTCAAGGCTGCAGGAGACCAGATCCCAACTGCCTTCTCTGGCCTCTTCCTGTACTTAGATACAGTAAACTACTTGGAGTTCCTCATGCTGCCTCTGGACTGACATGAATAGCATGTCCAGGTTGCTCTGCCTCCAGGCAAACTTCTATTCGTGCTTTAAGACCCAGCTCTGTTGCCCTCTCCTTGGAGAAGTTTTCCTAATGCCTCTCCACTTTACCCTCCCAGACACAGCGATGCCTGGGTGGCTCAGAGGGTTAAGTGTCTGCCTTTGTTTCAGGTCATGGTCTCATAGTCCTGGTATCGAGCCTACATCAGGCTCCCTGCTCAGCAGGGAGCCTGCTTCTCCCTCTTCCTCTGTCCCTTTCCCCTGCTTGTGCTCTCTTGCCTTCAAATAAATAAATAAATAAATAAAATCTATAAATAAATACATACATACCCTCCCAGACACAGCGGGTCTGTTTCAATGATCCCAGATTCCACATAACTGTCTCCAAATACACGGACTACACTGGGCTCCCCTAGGCTATGGAATCATGTCTGGTTATCTCTTCCTTCTACACCTATTAAGAGCCTAGCACAGGAATGAGTTGATGTCCAGAGAATGTTTGAGGAGGAGATGAGTCTGGGGTTGTCAATCTGTGTGTGTGTGTGTGTGTGTGTGTGTGTGTGTCTTGTCCACATTTGCATATGAAAAGTTGTGCTCTGTGTCTGCAGGTGTGAATAGGTAGATCTGTGTGGGTAACCCTAGATAAGGTTCTTAACTGCCCTGCGCCCAGTTTCCTCCCCTGTAAAATAGAGATAACCATATTGCCCGCCGTAGAGATATCATGGGGGTTAGATGAGTCAGTGCATGTATTAACCGAAGTGAGCGCTCCTAGAATTCTGGTGATTTGCTCCCTCTCTGAGGTGGGGACTGTAGCTCTGGAGATTGTGGGAAAGGGGGGAGGAGGTCCCTGTGCGGTCACAATACAGGGCAATAACTCCTTTCTCTGCTTAAACAGCCACTTCAGGCAGCCTGACCCCTGTAAGTTCACCCATGGACCACAGCTTCTCTTTCCCCAGACTTTCCCCCTCCTCCTGCCACTCGTCTTCCACCTTCTCTAGTCTCCTATTCTGCCTTGCTTCTCTCAGCCCCCAGTCTCTCCAGTGGCTTCCTCTTCCTTCCATCTCTCATCTCTTCTCCGAGTCTCTTCCTGTCTTCCCTGGACTAACCCCTATCCACATCACTCTCAGCGCTCCCTCTCCAGGCTCACCCCCTCTCCCCACGGCTGATCCCCTTACCCTTTCTACCAGTCCCTTTCCGTTTCTCCAGTCCTGTTTCCCCAACCTCTTTCATCACCCCCTTCCTGGGTGAACTGCACTTCCTCACCTTGGCTTTGGGACACAAATCAGTCCTCAGGACCCTGCCTGCCCTACGGAGAGATCTGGCTGGCTGCAGCCGCAGGCACTGTGGGAGAAGGGCTCCTCTGCTCTTCCCCATGTACCCAGACAGGCTGAGAGTCTCCAGAACCATCCCGAGGAAGAAGATGTGACCCGGACTCACCGTCAGAGGCTTCCTGGCTACAAAAGGCCCAGCCCGGCAGGAGCAGCAGACGCAGAAGTAGCAGCAACGTTGTCAACATCCTGCGGCTGAGGTTCTTACCCCACCTGGGCTCCTGGCTCAGACAGGCAGGGGGCTCCGGCTGGCTGCAGCCTAGGGGGAAAGAAGTGAGGACTGTCTGGAAGAGGAGGAGGCTGAACGGAGGAGGCTGGAAGGTGGCCAGGGGATAGGAGGAGGAAGAAGGCAGCAGGCTTATAAAGTGTTATTCCTACCCTGTCTCATTTCCTACTGGGGGCTGGACTCCCTCTTGCCCTTCCTTTGCCCCGCCCTTGCCTGCATCGGCCCTCGTGCCCAGACCTGCCTTTTCCCTTTTCCCTGGGCCTCTTCCAAACAGGGAGCGGAAAAAGGGGGAGTCAGATTCAGAGAGAAGTTCTATCCTCGCTGAGTCAGGGGGTGGGGCATCTGCTTTCAACTTAGAGCACACTCTAGGGTGTAGCGATCAGCAGGTTACTGATGGGGAAACTGAGGCCCAGAGAGGTGCAGGGACTTGCCCAACGGAAGTATATATGTCAGTTTATATGTCATGGTGGTAAAAGATCGGGATTAGAGTTCAGTTTTCCAGCATGCTGGCTACATTTTATCAGAATTATAGTAATTACACAATCAGGGATCTTGCTCTCAGAAATACATAGTTACAAAATGAGTATAAAACAGCTCACTGCAGTGCTGTTTGTAATAGGAGAGAATTATGAACAGTCTAAATCTCATTAGAGGATGGGTGACTTAAAGCAATATTTTTCAAACTGAGGTCACAATCTACTACTGGATAATGAGAACAGTTTAGCAGGTCATGATTAGCAGGGGTTTTGTTTTTGTTTTTGTTTGTTTTTATGAAATAGAACAGAATAGAAAATTTCAGTGACCTCCTTCTGGGTCAGAGTAAGCATTATTTCATGAAATATTTGTTCAATTGTATACATGCATGTTTCAGTTTTGTGCATATATGTTTCTGTGATGGGTTTTGAATGGCAGTTTAAAATGTATTTCTTACTCTGGGAAGCAAGTGGAAAAATTTGGAAGTCACTCCCCCAAACTATGGTAATCCGTCTTGTGGAATACTATGTAGTAGTAAAAAACAAAACAAAAAACAAAACAAAAAAAACCTCCCCTGCCTAATCTCCACTCTATTTTCGTATTACTTAATACTACCTGAAATTATATGACTTACTCATTTATATGTTTATTGTCTGAATGTCCCACCAGAATGTGAGCCCCAAGAGGTTGTCCATCTTGTTTGCTATCTTGCTTGGAATAGTGCACATAATAAGTAATACAATAAATAATATCAGCTAACAGATGACTGAGATAGTTAAGATATGTATAATCTCTAAGAGTAAGTTGCAAGACATTAGGTTTAGAACCATTTATGTGTCAACCACACACATGACCGCTAAACAACCTATTTCTTTATGGGAGTAAAGGAATCTGGAAGGATGTACATCAAATATAACAGTGATTTATCTCCAGTGATTTATTATCAGGGTGGAGCCCGAGGTTAAAAGTATATGTGCGTGAATGTGTTGGGATGTGTGTGTGTGTGTGCACATGTGTGTATATGAACGTGTGTACGCAGGTGTGCATGTGTATATGTGCTGTGTGTATACATGTGTGTGTGCATGTGTGTGTGAATATGTATGTGTGTGTATGTGTGTGTGTGTTTGTGTGTGTGTGTTGGGCTGGCAATCTTGTGGAAGGCCTTTTCCGTCTATTTTGTGAAGGGTTTTATCACTCTATCTGTATTGTTTGAAAATTTTGCTCCTAAAATGTGGTGATATATCTTGTGTTGAATTAAAAATAAAAGGTTAAGGGGCGGCTCAGTCGGTTAAGTGTCTGCCTTCGGCTCAGGTCATGATCCCAGGGTCCTGGAATCGAGTCCCGCATCGGGCTCCATCACAGGGTCCTGGAATCGAGCCCCGCATCGGGCTCCCTGCTCAGCGGAAAGCCTGCGTCTCTCTCTCCCTCTGCTGCTCCCCCTTGCTTGTGTGCTCACTCTCGCTCTGTCAAATAAATAAATAAAATCTTTTAAAAAAATAAAAATAAAATAAAAATAAAAGGTTAAGTAATAAATTATGGTGGAAGAAGGTGGCAGATCATATGAGTTGATGTACTGACATGAGACATTGATAAGTGAGAAAGAGAAGTGTGAACCAATACATACAGGATAATTCCGTCTAGTTTTAGTTTAAAATTTTACTTCTGTCTGAGTAATACACGTGTGTATCTGTGTATTGGTATATACATAGGAACAATACCAGGCGGGGGCTGTCAATAGAGATTAGCTCTGGGAAATGGGATTAGATAAAGGGCTGAGGTGGGGGTTTTAACTTCTTTATTTTATATACTGTTCCTTGGAGGGAGAGTTGACGTCATAGTGGAATCAGGGCAAACCTTGGATACATACCAGGCTCCCATTCTCTGAACTGAATATATATATGCAAGAGTGTCCATGCTCACCTCTCAGTCATTGTAGGCGAGTTTAGAAATAACCAAATATTTTTCCAGCTTGCCAAAATGGTCTAGTCAGAAGGAAAATGGGGGCCTTCTTTTCCTGGACTGGGACTCAGGAAAAGTGGACGGTCTTAAATCACTGTGAGTTATACTGTCTTGGCTTTCATAAAAAATTATTATGAAATATTCCATATTTGAAGAATTTTTTCATACCTGAAGAATTTTATTACAAACATACTTGTCCTCACTACCCAGCGGAAGAAATAAAATGTTACCAGTATAATTGAAGACCCTTATACTCCCTGACTGTGCCTTTCTTCCCCTGCCCCGTCACCAAAGTAACCACTAATCAGAATTCACCATATCTCTGCACTCCTGGGTGGCTCAGTCAGTTAAGCATCTGCCTTCGGCTCAGGTCATGATCCCGGGGGTCTGCTTCTCCCCCTGCCCCCTGCCCCCTACTCATGCTCTCTCTCTCAAATAAATAAATTAAATCTTAAAAAAAAAAAAAAGAATTCACTATTTCTCATTCCCTCATTTCTGGATACTCTACTACATATGCATATATTCTTAAGCAATATGTAATGGTGGTTTGCATATTTGAGCTTTGTATAAATAATATTGAAGTGCATGTATGCCTCTGTAACTTACTTTTTTCACCTAACATATTAATAAGATTGATCCATATTATTATATGCAGGTCCATTTATTTCCCCTGCTTTATAATGCCATCTTATGAATATACCACAATTTATTTATCCATTCTTCTGTTAAGGGTTTTTTCCCCCCCAGTTTTTTCGCTATTACAAAGTGCTGGTATGACTTTCTTGTATGTGTTTTCTTGTGCATACGTGGGAGAGTTTTTGTAGGTGCAAACATGGGAGTAGAATTGCTGAGTCATAGGTATATTCATCTTCAACTTTACTAAAAATTGCCAAAATGTTTTGCAAAATGTTTGGGCCAATTTACATTCCAAACAGCGCACGAGATTTCCCTCACTCCAAATCCTTGCCAACCCTTGGCATTGTCAGATGGTTGGGTATAAAATGGCACTTCATTTTGGTTTCGCTGTGCTTTATCTGATTCCTAGTGAGTTTGTACATATTTTTACTTTGCCTTTTTTTCTCCCTTGAGGGCTTGAAGACTGCCTTGGGATGGAGGGTAATAAAGTAGATGATTGAACCAATTTAGAATTGAGTGCTGTCAGTCTGATCTATGTAGGTAGGGCCTACATCCCTGGGGTTAAAGTGATCCTCACCACCATCCACAGAGCTAATAACAGACGGGTCTTTCCCACCAAGCTAAGATCTGTCATAGGCAGAGATGACTACAGCAACAGCTACTTCCCAAGCATCCTCCTTACACACCAGTGCCCCAAAAATCAAATAGCAGAGACAATGATTATTGTTATAGCTAATACTTACAGTAGGCTGGGAACAGTGTTAAGCTCTTTACATAAATAATCTCATTTTATCCGGGCGCCTGGGTGGCTCAGTTGGTTAAACGACTGCCTTCGGCTCTGGTCATGATCCTGGAGTCCCGGGATCGAGTCCCGCATCGGGCTCCCTGCTCAGCAGGGAGTTTGCTTCTCCCTCTCCCGCTCCCCCCTCTTGTGCTCTCTCTCTCTCTCAAATAAATAAATAAAATCTTTAAAAAAAAAAAATCTCATTTTATCCATATCCAGTCTTTTGAGGTGGGTTTCATTAACATCACCATTTTCCTAATAAACTGAGGCTCTGAGAGGGTAAGTGACTTACCTAAGGCCACACAGCAAAAACTATAATTTGAACTCGTGTTTCCCTGATGCCAAAGTTTGTGAATTTAACTACACATAGTGTCTCAAAAGTTTTGGGGGATCACTCTCCATCATTTTTGAGCACACACTTCCAATACTCCTGGATATTTATGTTATACATAATATAAAACATGCCCAAAATTCATACTGTGTGCTAGGCCTTTATCATTTTCTCTGGGGAGGATAGCACCAGGCTCATTGTCTCCATGTTGCAGATGAGATAACTCAAGCCCAGAGAGGCTAAGTAACTTGCCCAAGGTCACACACCATGAAAGTGTAGAGGAGGGATTTGAACTCAAAAACAAAGGGGTGTGGGTTTGGGTACAGGGAATGTAAAGAGAGTATTGGGGGTGGGAAGCTGGTGAGTGGGGACAGCTTGAGGGGCATCCCCACGTCCCCTTCTAAATCTTTTTTTTTTAACGATTTTTTATTTATTTGACAGAGAAAGACACAGCGAGAGAGGGAACACAAGCAGGGGGAGAGGGAGAAGCAGGCTCCCCGCAGAGCAGGGAGCCCGATGCGGGGCTTGATCCCAGGACCCTGGGATCATGACCTGAGCCGAAGGCAGACGCCTAACGACTGAGCCACCCAGGCGCCCCCCCACTTCCCCTTCTAAACTCAGGCGTGGGATGAAGAAGAGAAAAGACAGGCTGCAGCTGGAGCCAGAGCCTAGGCTAGATTGGGCCTGGGTGGGCGAGGGGCAGAAAATCACAGAGCAGAGTGGGCATAGGGCCAGCAGCTGAAGTTTGCCTGAGAGCTAAAGAATGAAGGGCCTACTGAGCAGAGGGAAGTGAAGGAAGCCAGTGGTAGCATTTCCCACTGCAGAGAGCACATGCCAGGGGAAGATAAGGGAGACAGGAAGCTGAGCAGGGGCCAGCACCAGTGCAGCCCCAGTGGGTGAGGAGAGGCTGGGCTGAGCCAGGGACTGGCGGTGTGGCCCAGCTGGACTTCAGAAGACCAGACCTCTCCCTCCCCTGTTAGCTACTGGAGACAGGCAGTTTAACCAACCAGACCCAGCTCAGATAACAACGGAGTGTGGTCCCTTCAGAGATCACCTCCTGCTTAGGATGTGGACTAGTAACATGCACTGAGAACCTACAAATGTGCCAGGCACTGTATTAAGTAAGCAGAATACATGTGTTTTATTCTCACTAGTGTCCTATGGAAAGTATAAAGAAACAGACATTATTCGCATTTTTTAGATGAGGGTACAGAGGCAGAGAACGGTGAACTGACCTGTTCACCCAAAACATGCTTTCTTAACTATTAGACCATCCTACAAGGATAAATGAGGTGACTCATACAAAGTGCCAGAACAGAGTGTGTATTCAATAGGTGGAAGAGATAAGAACGGGGCTTGGCTTTGGGGGGCAGCAAACAGAAGTGACCCCTGCAGCAGGAAGAATGACAGCTGACATAAATATAATCCTGAAGGGGAGGCAAGGAATAGATAAGAATCTTACTCAAAATTTTCCCCTGTAGACACTAACACAGCCCGATTTAGGGAAGATGAAAAGAAGCCCGTAACGTCAGAGTGATTCTAGCTCTTGCCTCCCCAGCAAGTGGTGGGAGCCTGGTATTCCTGGCTCAGCTCCTGCTGAGCTTTCCAGCCTTATCTTTCCATGTACTCCAGTCTCAGCCAAATCTGCTCCTTCTGATTTCCTGAACACAGAACACACAAATATTATCTTTTCACTTTCCTTATCTTCTTTTTAGATAAACAGAAGTTCCTAATTTTAAGATGGTCAACTTTATAAATCTTTTCCATTAGTTCATGCCTTTTGTGCCTTGTTTAAGAAATCCTTCCCTATCCTGGGATCATGAAGACGTTCTCCAATTAATTTCCAAAAGCTTTATAGTTTTGTCTTTTGCCTTTAGGTGTATGGTGTGAAGTACAGGTCAAGATTAGTTTCTTTTACGTGGATATCCAGTTTTCCCAACACTACTTTTTGGAATTCTGCCCTTCCTCACTGATCTGCAGTGATATGTCTGACTTACAGTAAATGTGTTTATTCTGTTTTCAATAGCCTATTTTCCTCTCCCTGCACCAATGCCGTGTTATTTTAATTGGTATAGTTTTATAATAATGCATCTTTATAGCTTGCAAATCAAGTCTTCCCACTTTGTTCCTCAAGAGTGTCTTAGCTATATTTATATGTTGAACTTCTATACATAAATTTTAGAATCCCTTTATCAGGTTGATAGTATTTTGTTTGGTATTGCATTAGATGTATTAATGGTTTGGGGGAGAACTGACATCTTCACAATACTGAATCATCCAATGCATGATAGCGTATATCTCTTCATTTATTTATGTCTTCTTTGGTACCTCTCAGAGTTTTATAAGTTTATCTCTAGACATCTTGCCCACCCTTTGATAGATTCCTCCCCCCCCCGGGCCTTTCATATATTTTTTAAAGATTTTATTTATTTCTTATGTCAGAGAGAGAGAGCGCACAAGCAGGGGGAGCGGCAGGCAGAGGGAGAGGGAGAAGCAGGCTCCCTGCTGAGCAAGGAGCGCAGATGTGGGGCTCGATCCCAAGACCCTGGGATCATGACCTGAGCTGAAGGCAGACACTTAACTGACTGAGCCACCCAGATGTTCTTGGGCCTTTCATATTTTAAAATGTTATTGAAAATAGTATTTAAAAGAAATGCCATGTTCTAACAGCTTATTGCTGTATAAGAATATGATAATTTTGTTACATTGATTCTGTATGTAGAAACCTTAATAAACTTTTATTTATTCTAATAATTGTAGATTCTTTTGAATTTTATATATGCATAGTCATATCATTAGTAGATAGTGACTTTTATTTCTTCCTTTCTAATTTTTATAGTTTCTTTTTTGGGGGAGGAGGGGCAGAGGAAGAGGGAGAGAGAATCCTAAGCAGGCTCCATGCCCGGCACAGTGCCCCATGTGGGGCTCGATCTCACAACCCTGAGATCATGACCTGAGCCGAAATCAAGAGTCAGATGCTTAACCGACTGAGGCACCCAGGCGTCCCTATAGTTTCTTTTTCTTAACTTATTGTTCTGGCTACAACCTCTAGTACAGTGTGAATAGAAATGATTTAAGGAAAGTTTTCACCTTTTTACCATTAAACATGATGTTTGCTGTATTTTTTAATAGATACCCTTTATTAGATTAAGTAAGATTCCTTTTATTCCTAGTTTCCTGAGTTTTTATCATAAATGTTTTGAGTTTTTCAAATCCTTTATCATAACCTAATGAAATGATCATACAAATTTCCATCTTTAACCTGTTAGTGTGGCAAATGCATTAAGTTTCTAGTGTCAGACTAACTTTGTATTACTGAGATGAAACAACTCTTTATGAGGTATTATCCTTTTTATGTATATTTTATTCTTTGGTTATTTTTCTCCAGACTTCTCCAAATTCCCCCCACTCCTTCAAAGCCCTGCTGTGACACCACCTCCTTCTGAAAAGCCTTCTGAGATGCTAGAAATGACCTCTTAGTCTTCTTACAAAACCAACAGAACTTCGCCTCCCGCTGTAGCTCCATTGTCACCTTCAATACCTTGTCTTCTTTCCTGGGCTATAAATCCTAGGGAGCATCTTGGTGTTCTCAGTCCACTCCTTCCTTCCAGGACCCAGAGCAGACGTGGTATGGAGTGTGATATAGGATGAGGACATGGGCTCAGGTAAAGCTGCCTGGATTTACATCTCAGCTTTGTCACTGGCTAGCCCTTACATTTAGGGGATGCCTTTTGGCCTCTCTGAGATCATCAGTAAAATAGGAAGAATAATAGTACCTGCCTCCCAGAGTTGTTGTGAGAAGGAAATGAGCTGGTATAAGAGAATTACTTAGTACAGCTCTGGGCACATATTATTTCTATTAGCTCACTCTGTAGTCATTGCCACTACTCTCTATGCTTCAGCTCCTCTAGCTGCTCACAAGTTATTTCCAAAAGCTTCTGGAGCCATCTTCTCTTCTTCCTTTATTTCCTCTAACGTGGTTCACCTGCTACTTCATTCTTTTACTCAGTGGGCATTTATTGAGCACTTACTGTGTGCTAGGACCTGAAACAGATAAGATCCCCACTTAGGAAGAAGACAATCAAGTAGGGGAGAGAAACATATAAGCAAACAGTGATAATACAGTAGGTTAAGTACAAAGATAGAGGACCAGGGAGCTGGAAACTGGAGCTAAGAAGTATGTGCGTCATCTAAGTTATGAGAGTAGAGTCCTCTGATTTAGCCTGGGAGTCAGAGAAGACTTCTCAAAGGAGGTGATACCTAAGCTGGTCCTGCAGAACAAGTGAGTGGTAGGAGTGGGGATAGGGCAGAAGGTGTGGGGAAAAAATGTTTCAGATAGAGGGAGAAGAAGGTGCAAAGAATATAATATGAAAGGAGAAATAAGGGGCACCTGGGTGGCTCAGTTGGTTGGGTGGCTGCCTTTGGTTTGGGTCGTGGTCCCAGGGTCTTGGGATGGAGCCCCACATCGGGGCTCCTTGCTCAGTAGGGAGCTTGCTTCTTCCTCTCCCTCTGCTTGTGCTCTCCCTCTCTCTCTCTCTGTCAAATGGATAAATAAAATCTTAAAAGAAAGAAAGAAGAAAGAAAGAAAGAAAGAGAGAGAGAGAGAGAGAAAGAAAGAAAGAAAGAAAGAAAGAAAGAAAGAAAGAAAGAAAGA
>NW_022589725.1:10546150-10583056 GCF_004348235.1 Phoca vitulina
AGAAAGAAAGAAAGAAAGAAAGAAAGAAAGAAAGAAAGAAAGAAAGAAAGAAAAAGAAAGAAAGAAAGAAAGAAAGAAGAAATAATATAATAGGCTTGAGACATTGGTAGTACTTAAGGATGGCCAAAACAGAACAAGTGTTGGGGAGGCAGATGTGATGTGAAGAGGGAGGCAGGAGTCTGATGAAGAGTCTTTCCTGCTATATTAAGGAATTGAGACTTTATCTTGAGGTGATTCTTACCTCCTTCTTTGGCCCCCCAACACCTATTAGAGTAGATGCCACCCTACTCCAGGAAGTCTTTTTTTTTTTTAAGATTTAATTAATTTATTTATTTGAGAGAGAGTTAGTGAGAGAGAGCAGGAGTGGGGGGTTGGGGAGTGGGAGAAGCAGGATCCCCACTGAGCAAGGAGCCCGATGCGGGACTCGATCCCAGGACCCCGGGATCATGACCTGAGCTGAAGGCAGACGCTTAACCAACTGAGCCACCCAGGCACCCCTCTGGGAAGCCTTCCCTAACTTCATACCCACAAGTTTGAGTTGGATATTCCTGCTGTTCTACCATAGCCCTCTCTTTTCGCTCTTCATAGCCCTTAATTATTTCCATGATAATTGTCTGTTTAAGCATCTATCCTCCACACCAAAAGCTGTAGGAGGGCAGGGAATGTGTTTTAACATTTCTGCATCACCAGGCTAGCAGAGTACTTGGCACATAGTAAGTGGTCAATAGATGTTTATTGGGTGAATGAACAAATAAATAGGACATCCAGGGAAGGAAAGAAAATTGTGCCTCACAAAATGCCTGGCACATAATTGGCCCTTAGAAAATTACCTAATCTTTTTTGGGGTGCCTGGGTGGCTCAGTCAGTTAAGAGCTTGACTCTTGATTTTGCCTCAGGTCATGATATCAGGGTCCTGAGATCCAGCCTCACATCAGCTTCCGGCTGAGCAGGAAGTCTGCTTGAGATTCTCTCCCTCTGCCCCTCCCCCCACCCTCTCCCTCTCTCTCCCCCTCAAATAAATAAATAAATAAATAAATAAATAAATAAATCTTTTAAATAAATAAATAAATCTTCTTTAAAAAGGAAATTATCTTTTGTGCCTCAGATTTCTCATCTGGAAAATGGGGATAAAATAGAAATTATCTCAAAGGGGTATCATGGGCCTGTGAATTGCTTAATCGCAGATCTTATATTTAGTGTCAAGGATAATTCTCAGTATGTTAAAAACATCATTCTCATACAAATAAACAGTGAGCATGGGTCAAAGTTTCATTTAGCCCATTAATAAAGGGACTAGCAGGATGACAAAGCCAGTTCAAAATAGAATATAAAAACTGAAGTTTTTATAGTCAATGAAAAAGGAAAACATTGAAAAAATGAGATTGCTAAATTATATACAAAATGGATTAATGTCTTAAAGGGTAATAAAACCATAACCTTTGGGATGTCTTCACTACAGACAGAAAAGGAAATCATCACAGTTTATCATTTTACAGAATTGTAAAATGTTTGGGCACTAACCAGTTGTGTAAATAATGTTAAACTTTTCTTTAGAAGCAGATGACTCTTAAGTAGACTTGCCAGTCAATGCTTTATTATGACATTAAAAGGTCACACAGGGGCGGCTGGCTGGCTCAGTGAGTAAAGCACGCAACTCTTGATCTCCTCTGGGTTGTGAGTTTGAGCCCCACATTGGGTGTAGAGATTACTTAAAAATAAAATCTTAAACAAAAAAAGAAAGGTCACACAGTCATCTTTTTATTTTAGTAACATGTTTCAGGATAGTTTTTCTTAACACTAATAAGTTTAATTTAATAGGTACTAACTGTTGTTAGTAAGGTTCTCAATAAATGTTTGCTGAAAGGATTTTCATTTGATTAGACTTTTTCCTTCTTTCCAACAGCAGAGTTTGGGGCCCTACGGGGCAAGTTGGCTGAGGGGGGAACCCTGCAGGATACCTATGCTCTTCCCTCCCTCAACCCGGGGTGTTATCTGGCTAATTCCGTATCACCAAATAGGCAGAGGGGAGTGTCTGCTTTGGACATCAGCAGAGGAGGCACCCCCACCCCCATAAGGACATATTTTCTTTGAAAGAACTGGATGTTTCTGAAAGGCAGTGAAGTAGACACCATGGAAAAAATCAGAAATGTGTTGAACCACTACCCATTTATTTTTTCCATTTTTTTAGTTTAAGAAATTGTGATAAAATACATATCACATAGGATCTACTATTTAACCATTTTAATGTACAGTTCAGTGGTGTTAAGTACAGTCACGTTGTGCAACCATTACCACCATCCAGGACTCTTCATCTTAAAGAACTGAAACTCTGTACCTGTTAAACAATAACCCATTTCCCTCAACCCAAGCCCCTGGCAACGACCCTTCTACTTTCTGTCTCTACGCATTTGACTACTCTAGGTGCCTCATATAGGTGGGATCATGCAATATTTGTTCTTTTGTGGCTGGCTTATTTAACTTAGCATAATGTCCTCAAGGTTCATCTATGTTATAGCATGTGTCAGAACTTCCTTCCTTTTAAAGGGTGAATAATATTCCATTGTATGTGTATCACATGTTGTTTATCCATTTGTGGATCAGAGGACACTTGCATCATTTCCACCTTTTGCCTACTGCCTCCATTAATTTTATAGTATAGGATTATTTTTGTTTTAAATTGCACGTGAGGGATGGACACCATTTTCAAGGCTTGAGCTCTCAAAGATTTTAATCTGGCCCAGGACCTGGGACTGACCAGATTATGAGACCATCTCTGGTCACTTCTTGATTCTATACTTTTGCCTAAATACACCCAGGATGGCTAGATTTCTCTAGGCAGATTGCCATAGGTCCAAGTTCACTTGGAACAGGAGCATTATAAAACACGTTCTGGGGCTCTGACCAAGGATCATTGTTCTAAATGCATGGACGTGCTGGAGACGGTGGAAATTCAAACATTTCTACAAAGCAACAGATGGAAACTTTCCCAGAGATAAACTAGTTATTTCTTGGCAGTCCCAAAATATGTAGCATACAAGCTCTGCTCTGGGAGTTGGTTGAATCCGCTTGAACCACATGGCCCCCAGCTGCTAGAAAGGGAATTCCCAGATACTTCCTTGCTAAAAGTAGCCAAGAGAACCAGCCCAAAAGAGAACTAAAGTGCCTTGACTTCCAGCTTCAGGGAATTGAACTTCTTACCCTGACTTTCCAGCAAAAAGAAAGGGAATGTTGAATGTAGACTCATATGCAGCTAAAGCCAGAGGACATTGCAGAAGTCAATCAAATCTCTACTTTTTAAATTCTGTATTGGCCTTTTGTCTATACATTTGTCATTAATTTCATCATAGACTGGCGCCAAATCTTGGCTCTACCACTCATTCAATTTTTAAAACCTGTGCTTCTATTTCTTTTAAATCTGTAAAATGATGATAATAATACTGTCTCAGAGGGTTGTGGTGAGGATTAACGGTGTTGATACATGTAAAGTACTAAGAACAGTGCCTGGAACATAGTAAATTGCTATATAAATACTTGCTATTATCAATATATTTTGGCCATTTTCTTATTAGCATTATTATGGTTATTATTCAGATAGAAAATAGTCAAATTTAATTTGGAGTGTCGTCCTATAGTTTTATTTGGCTTTATGATTGTTCCTGGGGGAAAATTCTGCAGTTGATATGTGTGGAATTCTGTTTTCCAATTTTTTTGCAGTAACTCTGCATGAATCATTCTCTCACTATCCAGATACGGAAACTGAATCCCCACAGGGGAAAACAACTTACCCAAGATCACACAGAAATGATAGCTAAACCAGTAATAGAACCAAGGGCTTTTGTCCACTAGTCCAAAGCTCATTCTGCTTGGCACGGAGACCAAGAACATTCACCTTGGGGACTGATACAATCTGAGCATCCTCAAAATCTATTCACCCACAAGAAGACTTGACATTCTATGATTCCAGGCATTCTCCAATAGATATCTTTCCTTTTTATCAAAATTGCAAGCACTTCAAAGGAAAGGACTGTGGCCTGACTACTTCGGAATTTTCATTGTATGCCATGTACTGTCCATCAAACTCTTGAAGGCAGAAATTATTGCCTATAACACCTTGGATTAATAAGGGCAGATGTTCTGATACTATATATAGAATGCCTGAAAGACTCCCCAAAAAACTGCTAGAACTGATAAACAAATTCAGTAAAGTCACAGGATACAAAATCAATCTACAGAAATCTGGTGCATTTCTATACATCAATAATGAAGCAGCAGAAAGAGAAATTAAGAAATTAAGAAAACAATCCCACTTATAACTGCATCAAAAATAATAAAATACCTAGGAATAAACCTAATCAAAGAGGTGAAAGACCTGTATTCTAAAAACTATAAAACATTGATGAAAGAAATTGAAGATGACACAAAGAAATGGAAAGACATTCCATGCTCATGGATTGGAAGAACAAATATTGCTAAAATGTCTGTACTACCCAAAGCAATCTACACATTAATGCAATCCCTATCAAAATACCAAAGGCATTTTTCACAGAGCTAGAACAAACTCTAGAAAGTTTGATTTAACTACTCACAATTTTTCTTTCTTTTTCTAGCTTGATTAAAATGTGCATTTTCTACACTGTCACAGAAAAATACAACCATGATTTATATTTTCACAATTTATGTGGTTTACAGAAAACACCCCAAATAGCCAAAGCAATCTTGGAAAAGAAAAGCAAAGCTGGAGGCATCACAATTCCAGACTTCAAGTTGTGTTACAAAGCTGTAGTAATCAAAACAGTATGGTACTGGCACAAAACAGACATGTAGATCAATGGAACAGAATGGAAAACCGAGAAATGAACCCACAACTATATGGTCACCTAATCTTCGACAAAGTAGGAGAGAATATCCAATGGGAAAAAGAACATCTCCTCAACAAATGGTGTTGGGAAAACTGGACAGCAACATGCAAAAGAATGAAACTGGACCACTTTCTTACACCACACACAAAAATAAATTCAAAATGGATTACAGGCAGTAACTTTTTTTTTTTTTTTTTGAGTAGACTCTATGCCCAGTGCGGGGCTTGAACTCATGACTCCAAGAACAAGAATCACATGCTCTACCAACTGAGCCAGCCAGATGCCCCAGGCAGTGACTTCTTTGACATTAGCCATAGCAACTTCTTTCTAGATATGTCTCCTGAGACAAGGAAAACAAAAGCAAAAATAAAATACTGGAACTACATCAAAATAAAAAGCTTCTACACGAGGGCGCTTGGGTGGCTCAGTTGGTTAAGCGTCTGCCTTCGACTCAGGTGGTGATCTTGGGGTCCTGGGATCAAGTCCCACATAGGGCTCCCTGCTCAGCGGGGAGTCTGCTTCTTCCTCTCCCTCTGCCCCCTGCCCCTGCTGGTGCGCATGCTCTCTCTCTCAAATAAATAAAATCTTTTTTAAAAAAGCTTCTGCATGATATATATATATATATATATATATGATATTACATATATATATGATATTACTCAGCCATAACAAAGAATGAAATCTTGCCATTTGTGACAACATGGATGGAGCTAGAGAGTATTAGGCTAAGCAAAATAAGGCAGAGAAAGACAAATACCATATGTTTTCACTCATATGTAGAATTTAAGAAATAAAACAAATGAGCAAAGGGAAAAAAAAGAGAGAGATACAAACCAAGACACAGACTCTTAACTATAGAGAACAAACTGGTTACCAGAGGGGAGGTGGGTGTGGGGATGGGTGAAGTAGGTAATGAGGATTACGGAGCGCACTTGTGATGAGCACTGGGTGTTGTATAGGACTGTTGAATCACAATATTGTACACCTGAAATTAATAGAACATTGTATGTTAACTAATTGGAATTTAAATAGAAGCTTAAAAAGGAAGAAACGTGGGAAAAAATAGGGGCAGATGCTCAATAAATGGAACTAATAAATACACCCCTCCTTGTTTTTAAAGAGAAATAGGGGGGCAGGGAAGAAAATATTCATTAAGAAATTAATATGTGCCAGTCATTGTGCTGAGAAATTTCCCTTTTTTCCCATTTAATCCCCAGAAATCTTTTATGGCATTGTCAATTCCATTTTCTTTAAAGATTTTATTTATTTATTTGACAGAGAGAGAGACAGCGAGAGAGGGAACACAAGTAGGGGGAGTGGGAGAGGGAGAAGCAGGCTTCCCGCGGAGCAGGGAGCCTGATGTGGGGCTCGATCCCAGGACCCTGGGATCATGACCTGAGCCACCCAGGCGCCCCTGTCAATTCCATTTTTTGATCAGGAAATTAAGGTTCAGACAGGTTAGGCAACTCACTCTGAATCTCTTCACAAGTAAATGTTCAAGTTTGACACTTCTCTGGGGGACTACAACCTTACAGGGTAAGAGGTAGAGTCAGGAGGCAAGAGTCCTAGTGCTTTCAAGAGACTAAAAAAAAGTTTTTTCTCATGAGGGAACCATGAAATCAACCACATAAATTGTGAAAATATAAATCATGGTTGTATTTTTCTGTGACAGCGTAGAAAATGCACATTTTAATCAAGCTAGAAAAAGAAAGAAAAATTATGAGTTCAATCTTGCTCATTAAAAAACAGAACTAGCATTACCAAATCCAGCAACCTGTCCCCCCTCCCTCCAGAAACATTTTATCCACACTAGGATTTTGAATGAAAGACAAAAAGGTCAGCTACAGGATGTATATAGGGAAGGATGATGAAGCCTGGGTAACTTTTACAGCACGGAAAAGCCCAGACCTGAAAAATGTTTAGTACCTGCGTTAGGCCGGAAAATGGCCCCTAAAGATAATTAGGTCCTAATCCCTGGAATTTGTACATGTTACACTATTTGGAAAGGGGGTCTTTGCAAATGTGATTGAGTTAAGGATCTTGAGATGGGGGGGGGTTATCTTGTATTACTCAGGTGGAACCTAAATGCAACCACAAGTGTCCTTATAAGAGACAAGCGGAGGGAGTGGTGAGAAACACCCACAGAGAAAGAGGCAGAGATTGGAGAGATATGGCCCCAGGCTAAAGAATACAGCAACTTTCTCTTCTCCCGGAAAAGCTGGAGAGGAAAGGAGCATATTTTCCTCTTGAGCCTCCAGAGGAATTTTGGTCCAGTGAAACTGATTTCAGACTTCTGGCCTCCAGAACTGAGAGTATTTAAAGAGTTCAATACAGTTTTAGTACACAATAAGTGCTCAACAAATGCTGTTACTAAAACATTAGTTATAGTATCTGTAGCAGCCACCGTTTTTCAGCCACGTTCCTTTCCGCCTCAGGGACTGTATGTCCCAAGATGCTCTTTGCCTGGGTTCCACCTCCCGTTATATTCTGGGACTTGTAGTCCGGAAGTGGGTGACTGATTCATCAGCGCGCAGGCGCAGTGGCGCGGATTCCCGGAACAACCGGCAGAGGCTCCCAGGATGAGCGGGTGGCGGTGGCTGCTGCTGCGGCGGCGGCGCTGACAGGACACGAGCTCTATGCCTTTCCGGCTGCTGATCCCGCTCGGCCTCCTGTGTGCGCTGCTGCCCCTGCACCATGGTGCGCCAGGCCCGGATGGCACCGCGCCCGACCCCGCTCACTACAGGTGAAGGGGCTCAGGGTCCTGGCGCTTCCATAGTTGGGGAAGGGAAAGCGCAGACCCGGTCCCTTTCCTTTCCCTAAGTCCGAGGAGCCCCCACCCTGACCTGCTCGGACCCCGCCACTGGGCTCAGGCGGTAATTCCCACTTTCCGCCCTATTTGTCCTTTCCCCTGCCTTATTTCTTGTACCCCGCACCAGGGAGCGAGTCAAGGCCATGTTCTACCACGCCTACGACAGCTACCTGGAGAATGCCTTTCCCTACGACGAGCTGCGACCTCTCACCTGTGACGGGCACGACACCTGGGGCAGGTAGTGCGAGTGGAGGAGCAGGGGGGCGGCTTGGGTGTGGCAGTCCGGCCCTAGGCGGGCGGGTCTCCTGGGGCTGGTGGCTTCACGGCCTCCTCACCAGTTCCGGAAAAGCTCCTAGCGAGGGTGAGGCCGCGTTCCCTCCAATTCAGGGCAGCACCGCCAGGATCCACCCAGCCTCCTGGAAAGTTGGATCCCACCGTGGAAAAAGCCTGGGTTAGCCTGGTGGACTGGACCTCTGGGCACCAACCACGACAGTAACAGGCACCAGCAGTGGGGACTTGGACACATGGACAAATCTCTGGAGTCCTAGGCTATCGAGAAAGGGCTCCAAGAAGTCAGAAGACCCAACCCCTCATTTTATAATTGGGCAAACAGGCCCAGGAGGGGGTGTAACTCTTCCAAACTTGAAACTTAAGAGCATTTGTTGTTAGTAACTGAAACACACTCACATTACTGACTGCTTCTTGAGATTTCAGCTCAAAATGTCACCTCAGCATCATCTCCCTTAACCACCCACCCCCTACAGGTCACTCTGACAAATCACCCTCTCACAAATCACCCTATTTATTTATTTATTTAGTAGCACTTCTCACTCTCTGATACTATCATTTTCACTTGTCTGCGAGTTTGTCTTTCTCACTTCCACTAGAATAAAAATAATGAGATGGAATTCTCTGTCTTGTTTCTTGCTGAGTGAGTGAAGAATCATTGCATTTAGCTGAGGCTGACATCGATTAAACACTGTGCTAAGCATTTTACTTGTGTCTTCTCATTTAATTCTCTTAACACCCCTAGGAGTTAAGTGCTGTTTTCTCCACTTAGCAAATTAGTATGCTAAGAACGGGAGAAGTTAACTCAACAAAATTTGTGCTGGTTTTCTAATTTTTTTAGCTGAAAAAAAAAAAAGAGAAGTAAGCAAATGGCAAATTCAAGCAGTACAAAATCATATACGATAAAGTAAGTCTCTCCCATACCCTACAACTCCAACCACTGTTGACTTTCTTGTGTATCCTCCCCAAAATATTTTGTTTATACCATCATATAAGTATGTGTATGTGTATCTTTTTAAATCAGCTTTGTAAAGGCATAACTTACATATAATAAAATGAACCCATTTAAAGCATATAGTAGCCACTATCACAGCCAAGATAGAGGACATTTCTGTCATGCTAAAACGTCCCCTTGTGCCCCTTTATAGTTGATCCCTCCACCACCACTGGCCCAAACACCTGCTAATCTGCTTTCTGTCTATATGTCTCTTCTTGAAAATGCAGATAGAAACATACCTCACTGCCTATCCTATTCCTTGTCTTTTTCATTTAACTATATAATTTGAATATTTTAACATTAGCCCATAGAGCTCTTGATAACAGTCTTTTTTGACAACTTCATAGTTTTGCAGTTTAAATGTACTGCAATTTAGATAATCATTCTTCAACTGTGTGTATGTTTGGGTTACTTCTAACTTTTTGCTATTCTACACAATACTGCCATGAGCATTCTCAAACATACAGCTCTGTACACATTGAGATAAATTCCTAGATGTGGAAAAGCCTGTGCCCTTAGCTACAATCTTATACTGCCTCCTTATGGCAGAGAAGAATGCCGGTGCATATAGATGATACGGTTAACCACAGTTGAGCATTATCAGCCCATCCTCCCAGGTGCATTAAATGGGTTAGAGCTTCTTGGCAATTTTCAGTCTGGCTTCTCTGTTGTGACTGGAAGCGAGATAGGAGAGGCATTGCTGTGCCTCACTTATTATTTTTTGGGGTCTCTGATCTGGGGCAGCCTTACTATCTTGTGTTTGATTTTCTTACTAAGCAGTTGGGATTTCTGTCCTTTTACAGTTTTTCTCTGACGCTAATTGATGCCCTGGACACTTTGCTGGTAAGTGTCTTGACAATTGCTTTTCCTCACCACCGTTGTGTAACCAAGATCCTTCCTCTTTTGGCAGCTTGACTGTGGGTGAAAAACAAATTCTTCACTTAGGCCTTTTATTTTTATCTCCGGATTCTGAACCATCAGGTTCTGGTTGCCCAGCTAGGTAGAGAAAAAGGATGAATTCCAAACGTATTCAGGGTCATTTATTCAGCAGACGTTTATAGAGGACCTGTTATGAACACAGCACTGGGATAGGCCTATATAACTGTGGGTGATATGGAGACTTTGAGACCCTCTTTGTTTTCAGAGGCTTGCATTCTAACTGGACACGTTCGTGATAAAAAAATATTAGCAGTAACTAGTTCGTGTGTTATGTGTAGGGCTTGTGCTAAGCACTTTATATGTGTTATCTTGTTTAATCCTTCCAACAACCCCATGAGGTACATACCTTTACTCCTTCTTAGTCTGGGGAAATCTGATGCTTAGAAAGGTAAAATGCGTTGGCCAGGGTCCACAGCTGTGAAATGGCAGGGCTAGGACTTGAGCTTAACTCTGTATGACTCCCAAGTCTTTTTTTTTTTTGAAGATTTTATTTATTTATTTGAGGGAGAGAGAGAGCACGAGTAGGGGGGAGGGGTAGAGGGAGAGGGAGAAGCAGATTCCCTGCTGAGCAGGGAGCCCGATGCAGGACTCAATCCCAAGACCCTGGTGTCATGACCTGAGCCAAAGGCAGACACTTAACTGACTGAGCCACCCAGGTGACCCTGTATCATGCCAAGTCTTAATTGTCCTCCTTAAAAAGGCCACAGGAGAAGATATAATTAACAACTTTCTCCCTACTTCACGATTTCTGGTTGTCTGTCACGTCTTCTCATTTTTATATATTAATAGCATTTACATGATTGTGATCACCTTGCAGATATAATTTCCCCTTTTTTCCCTTAATGTTAATTTGTATGTACTTGCCCACTCATCAAATATTTATTGGGGGCCCCCTGTATGCCAAGCACAGTGCTAAGCTCTGGAGTTATAGTGGTAAGTTTAAATAGATATGGTCCCTGCTTTCCTGGAGTTATGACTTTTGTGAGGGAGACAAAGAACCAAAGAATAATCCTAAAGGACATAGAATTACAAATTGAGGTGAGTGCTCCGAAGGAAGAGAACATGGTTCTGTGAGTGGTCATGTAACAAAGAAAGCGGACCTAGACTGAGGAGGTCAGGGAGGATTTCCCTAAGGCAGTGAAGTGATACTTCAAGTTGGGATCTGAAGGAGAAGCCAGTGTTGACTAGGGAAGTGGGGGAGGACAGAGTGTTCCAGGCAAGGGCCTCACAGCAGGAGAGAGTGTGGCAGACGCAGGGAATTGAAGGAGGGCCACTATGTCTGGGATGTGGAGAAGGAAATGCAGGAAGCAAAGTGGAGCTGGAGGCCTCACTGGGGACCAGGATGATGGAAGCCCTTGTTCACTATGGTAAGGATTTTGATTTCTGATTTGAGAGCAATGGAAAGCCACTGAAACATTTTAAGTAGAGGGCAGGAAATGCTGAGATTTCTGTTTTGAGAAGATCACTAACTGCAGTGTGGAAAGAGATTCATGTAATCATTCAGTAAGCATTTGTTGAGAATTGCTCCATGGGCTATGCTTGGCACCCTGGGGGAAGGCAGGAATGAATGAGGCTCCTTCCCAGGCAAAGATTCTCTTAATATGGAAAGAAACAGATGCTGTAAGAATTGTGTGGATAAAGTTAATGCTGTCTTTTAAAGGATGAAGAGGTTCATTTTAGCTGAAGGAATCAGAGGCTTCCTTCCTAGAGAAGTGACATTCAGACAATCAGAGCCAGGTTGGATTTGGAAATGGGAAGACACATGTTGGAGAGATTCTGGCAGAGGGCTGAGCATGTCTCAAGCCAAAAAATTGGGGCATAGTGGGTACAGTTTTTCTGAAGTAGATGAGTATAGGTTAGATGAAGACGAACAATGAGAAACATGGTCAGAAAGGTAGGTTGAGGGGCACCTGGGTGGCTCAGTCGGTTAAGTGTCTGCCTTCGGCTCAGGTCATGATCTCGGGGTCCTGATATCGAGCCCCGCATCAGGCTGCCTGCTCCATGGAGCGTCTGCTTCTCCCTCTCTCTCTGCTGCTCCCCCTGCTCGTGCTCTCTCTCTCAAATAAATAAATAAGATCTTAAAAAAAAAAAAGTTGAGTCCACATCATTGAACGCCTTGAATGCTGAGATAGTCAGAATTGTTCTGGTTCCAAGTGACAGAGACCCCGTTCAAACTGATAGAGACAAGATGGGAATTTACTGAGTCAGATAACTAAAAAGTCCAGGTAAAGCCTGGCCTCAGACTCAGCTGGATCCAGGCATATGAACAGTGTCTTCAGGAGTGTCCATCTCTTAGCTCTGCCTCCTTTGTTGGCTGTGTTCTCGGGCTCTCCTTATGCTGGCAGAGTAGCCAAGAGTAGCTCCAGACTTCCCACTCAGTGTGTATGGGAAGAATCAGCCCTTTTGCCTTAATTCCAGGAACTGAGTCTCATTGATCTGGCTTGGGCCGCACATTTATTCCTGAACCAGTCACTGGCCAAGGGATACAGTACAGTGGTCCAGATCAAGTGCCCATTCTTACAGCTGAGGGGATGGGGTCAGCCTCTCCCAAACTGCAGGAGTGGCTGTGGAAGAAGAGTGATTCCTCGAGAGAGAATTAGGGTACTACTATCAGAATAAAAAGTATTAGAATCACATTTGGCTGACGGTTTAAATGAAGAGGGTTTAATTTTCTCAAGTGAAAGGAAGTCTGGAGGTAATTTCTAGCATGGGGTTGGCTGTTCAACTGTGCCATCAGAGACCAGGCTCTTTGTATGTTTCCATTCTACCATCATTAGTGTACTGGCTTTCATTTTCATGCTTAGTACCTCAAGGTCTAAAATGGCTGCCACAGCTCCAGAAATCAAGTCTGCTCTCAAGGCAGGAAGAAGAGTAAACAGCATGCCAGCAGTGTCTGTCTTTTTATTAGGAAAACAGAAGCTTTCCCTTTCTCAAGGCTTAGGTAACACAGTCACCTCTAGCAGCAAAGGAGGTAGAGAAAGCAAGTATCTGGATTTCCAGCCTCTATAGAGGGAGGCTACCAGGGTAAAAGAGATTGGAAATCGGTGTTGGACCAACCAACCTGAAGTGTTTTCCACGAGGATGAAGGTGACCAGAGAAGTCTGAAAACAACAGATACCCACTGCAAATGTCAAACTAGGATTTCCTAATGCGGTCTATAGTCTATATTGTTTCCATTAAGTGGGTACATAGTGACTTGAATTTGTACCTAAGAATTTACTTAACCAGTCTCTTGGTGTTGGGTGATTTCTAGATCTCAGTGTTTCCTTCTCCTGTCACCAGTCCTAGAACAGAAACTGGAGGTCTTAAGTTGAATAAGTGAGGGCCACACCAGCATAGGATCCCAGACTCTTGATCCAACATCATCAGTGCCTTAAAGCCTGAGGGAGCCTCACTGTCAAGTCTCTCTTCCCTTCCAGATTTTGGGGAATGTCTCGGAATTCCAAAGAGTGGTTGAAGTGCTCCAGGACAACGTAGATTTTGATATTGATGTGAATGCCTCCGTCTTTGAAACCAACATCCGAGGTGAGGGCTGCCTTCTACAGCCTTTGGAAGAAAAGAGATTGTGGAGTTTTGCCTCTGTGTAAACCAAGAGGTGGTAAATAGGATCATAAGTGTCAACCCTGCCAGGGCACTTGGCCCAAACCAGTGACTGACAAAGATCGTTCCCCCCAGAGGGTGGGGTGTGGAGGTCTTAGGATACCCCATCAGTTTCAGACATGAGCAGGGGACAGAGAAAAGACTGGAAAGAAATGTGCCAGAACGACTCCTCTATTTAACATATATTTGGCGCTAGGCTTACAGCCAGCCATGAACAAGAAGGATGTAACCCTTGCCTTCTTGGAGCTTATTGTCTAAGAAGTGCTATCCAATAGAACTTTCTATGATGATGGAAATATTCTGTATCTATGTTGTCCAATGATGTATCCACTAGTCACACATGGCTTTTGAACATTTGAAATGTGTCTACTGCAACTGAGGAATGGAATTTTTAATTTCATCTAATTTTAACAAATTTAAATTTAGTGACATACGGGGGCACTTGGGTGGCACAGTTGGTTAAGTGTCCAACTCTTGGATTCGGCTCAGGTCATGATCTCAGGGTCATGAGATTGAGCCCTGCGTCGGGCTCCACGCTCAGCGTGGTCTGCTTAAGACACTCTCTCCCTCTGCCCCTCCCCCCCAAAAATAAATAAATAAATCTTAAAAAAAAAAATAGTGGCACGTGGTTCATGATTATCGCATTACACAGTGCAAGTCTAGGGCGTTAGTTTCCAAAGCTGGCTGTCCATCAGAACCACTTGGGACCTTTAAAAAAGCTGAATGTTTAGGTTCCACTCTAAACCTAATGAATTGGGATTTCTGGGTTGGGTCCTAGTAACAATATTATTATCAGGTTTCCAGTGATTCTTATGAAGCTAGTACAACCCTTATTTTCAGTGAACCCCTAGACCACCAGTGGCTTAACAAACTGTCACTTCTGGAGGCCAAGTTATATTTTTCCCCCTTATTTTGTATGTGTTTTGCAATTAAACTTGTATTGCAGGTATATGATAACATTTTTAGAAAGATTGTGGAGCAGAGGGACAGCATGATACAAAATCCTGGTTTAGGGATCAGACCTGAGTTCGAGGCCATGTTCACTGCTTGCTGTGTTACACAGCTTCTGAGTCCAATTTATCGTCTGTGAGTTAAGATTCCCTTACACCTTTGTTGCTGATATGAATATAATTACACCAGCTTTCTTTTGGTTGGTGGGGTTCATTGACCAGGATCTTTTTCTACTCTTTCACTTTCAATCTTTCCGTATTTTTATGATCAGGTAGATCTTTTATAAATTACATATTTTGTTTGTTTATCCATTCCGACAATCTTTTCTTTTAACTGAAGCATTTAATCTATTTACGTTTACTCTAATTACTTAGGTATTTGCACTCGTTTCTGTGGTATTATTTTGTGCTATTTGTCCCATCTTCTCTATGTTCTTTTTCACTCTCCTTTTTTTTTGTGCCTTCTTCAGATTGATATTTTTTTTCCCTTATTCCATGTTCCTTTTACTAATGTAGAAACTATGCTCAGTATCTTGCTTTTTAAATAGTTTTCCTGGAAAATTTAACAAACGGAACAAAAGTCTAGAGTTAATGACAATCTTTATTCTCCTGAATAATACAAAACCTGGCTCTGAGACTATTCTGACCTGTATGCTATAGTTATGTATTTTAGTTTTTTTGTTTTAAGCCCTCCATACATTATTGCTCTTCTATACAGTTGAGGTTTTGGATTTACTCATATATTTACCACTTCTTTGACCATCTTTCCTTCCTGTGTCTCAGACTTTACATCTGTGATCCCTTTCATTCTATCTGAAGCAATTCCTTTAGAAAGTCCTCTAGTGCAGGTGTGTTCTTGGCAGATTTTCTCAGCTTTTGTTTATATGAAATGTCTTTATCTCACTGCCTTTGTTGGGTCTTTGAGGGATAATTTTGCAGAATGTATGGTTCTAAGTTGATGGGATTTTCTCGTAGCACACTGAAGAAATCTTTCCATTGTCTTCTCATTTCATTGCCACTGTTAAGAGGTAATCTGTCAGTCTAATTGTTATTATTTTGCAGATGATCGGTTTTATTTATGCTGGCTTCCCCCTCCTTTTAAAAACGTTTTGTTATGGAAGTTTTCAAAAATATATAAAAATAGAGAAAATAATGTAATGAAATAGATGTACCCAACATCCAATTTCAATAATCATTGTTACATGGACTCTGCTCTTAAGAGCTTTATTTTCCTTCAGTGTTCTGAGGTTTACTGTGATGTGCATAAATGTGGATTTCTTTTTATTATCTTGCTTGGGATTCCTGGATCTGAGAATCAGTGTCATTCACTAGTTTTCAAAAGTTCATAACTATTTTCTCTTCATGTATTGCCTCTCCCCCATTTCCTCCCTCTTCTCTTTTTAGAACTCTACCCAGAGAGATGTTACACCTTCTTATTGTATCCTCCAAATCTCTTCGGTATATTTTAAAAACAATTTTGTCTCTTTATGTTGCATTTTGGGTAATTTTTTGGAATCTGTCCTCTAGTCCACTGAAGAGAGCTTCAGATATGTCTTATTTGCTATTAAACCTATCTATGTAATTTTTAATTCCAATTATTATATTTTTCACTTTTAGAAATTCCATTTGGTTCTTTTGTAAATAAGCTTGGTCATTTTTATAATTTCTTGCTACTTACTTGCCTATTCCAAACCTTTCTTTTATTTCTTTAAACATTTCCACATAATTATGTTGTATTCTGTGTCTGATAATTCCAATATTTGATGTATTGGTAAGTCTTATTCTCTTGTCATTTCTGCTGGTTTGTACTCCCAATGCCTTGTTTCTTTGTATGTTTTGTGATTTATTTAGATTTTAATGTACACTCATTCCCTAGACTTTATCTCTGGGCTTCTTTGAGGCCTAGATTGAAGGTGGGTTCTTCCAGGTAGAGTTTTTGTTTACTTCTGCCATTTGGCTGGAGGTACTGTTTCCCAAAAACTGCTTTATGCCAAAGGTTTGAGTATTCCTAGACTACTCAGTTAGTGTGAATTCAAGCTGTAAAACTTAGTGAGTACCAGCCTGAAGTTACTAATTCTTAGGGAAGCTTTTTTCCCCCCACCCCCTTCCCTTTACTTGGTATCAAGATCTAAGGCATTTCCTTACTGTATGCTAGGGGAGGTGTATAGGGTTTATTTTTAATCCATCCTTATACAGACTATATAATTCTTTCAGATCCCAACTTTATGGAGGTATCTTTTATCAGACTTTCCACTTTGGGTAGGTTCTGCCTTTGTTTCTTATTCCCCCTCTGACAGGAAAAGGGGAAACTGAAGCTCAAGGTCACCATTTTTTTTTCAATGAGAGGGCCATTCAGGATATCTAATTAGCCATATTTCCAGATACAGAACATTTATGTTTTTCCATAAGTCCTAAATATTATATCATAAATCCAAATAGATGAATTAATACAATGAAAGTAGTAACTACTCTGCCTTCCCTCCCCCCCGCCCCACCCCCCCCCCCCCCGGGCTCGGGGGGGGGTGGGGGGCAGAGGGGCCCAAGGGGAAGAGCACAGGGTTTTGAGTCAGACAGACCTGGCCCTACCACTTGCTAGATCGGTGACCCAGGGCAAGTCATTTTACCTCTCTGACCCTCAGTATCTTCACTTGAAGAGGGAACAATAGGACCTAGTGCTTGGTATACAATAGGGACTAAAAACAAGTGATAGCTATTGTTTTGGGGACCCACCAAGAGAAAAAAAACTTTGTAAACTTAATAGTGTACCAGTATGTGGGACTAAGGGATTCTTTCCCTAGGTGGCTCTAGCCCCTTCCCAGCAGCCACCCAACAGAGCATGCAGGGTTAATTTACACAAGGGTAAGACTGGTCTTTGGGACTCTGACGCTTGTGTTTTGTACTCTCTGTAGTGGTAGGAGGACTTCTGTCTGCTCATCTGTTGTCAAAGAAGGCTGGGGTGGAAGTGGAGGCCGGCTGGCCCTGCTCTGGGCCTCTCCTGAGGATGGCTGAGGAGGCGGCCCGAAAACTCCTCCCAGGTAAGACCCCCACTGACGTGGGGTAGAAAGGAAGTCCAGTAGGTCCTGCTTCTCTTGCTGGAGACCAGAGTGGCAATGCTGAGTTATTTTCTGCTGTTTCTCACCCAAACACTTGCTATTTCTGCCTCTGGGCACCCACCATGGAAATCAGGAGAGTCCTGGGCATTTCCAGGGCTTGCTGGGACCCTGGCCCAAGATGGGTGAGCTGACCTCCTTACTGTTTGCAGGGTGGCACTGAAGGCCAGCCTGGTGGGTGGAAGGCTCTTGCTCTTATTTGAGAGAGCCCTTTTGCCCCCTCCCTGGCCCATACACTGCTGGGATAAAGGAGTTCCAGAGAAGAACCTCGATCTGTGTGTTAGGAGCCCCTGATTCTGGTCTAGCCAATGTCTTGACGAAGGCACTCTTCTCTCCTTGGTTCAGTTTCCCCATCTATCAAAAGGGAATCATAATTCCCACTTGCCTGCCACACTGGCTTTTTGAGAGGCATAAAATGAGGTCAGAAAGAAGAAAGTGCTTGGAGAACCTCAAACACCACTGAAACGCAAGGGACTTGTTTTGTAGCTAAGCTATGTCCAGTGCTGCGGGCCAAGCCTCAGTGTATTTGTCTGGTGGGGCAGTAGCTGAGCTCGGCTGCATCAGCTGGACACTGTGTTCTCTTCAGGGTGTGGTGGGGACTCTGGGGCTGTTCACACCCAAACACATCACTCTAGGCTTTCATCAACCTCTCGGCCACCACAGTTCTCCCTTTCTGGAGAAGAGCGGAGGAAAGTGAGTGAGCTGGGTTCAGATCCACTCAGGGCTCACAGCCCATAGCCTGCGTGTCCCCTTACAAACATCATATCCTGTGTGATTCATCCATGTAGCACACTGCTTCGTTGCTCCCTTTTTTTTTTTTTTGGTCATTAAGAATCATTTTGTATTGAGAAATACACGTATTGGGAAGTACATATTGGAGCAAGCCCCCATGGAATTGCCATTCAGGTGAAGAAATAGGACTTTGTCACTCCCCTTCTTTTGAACACTGCCTGACTTTTCTGAAATGCTCCTGTGAGCCCTGTGGTTGTGACTTGCGTTCTCCTCGCTTGCCACTTGCACCTGCCACACAGCAAGTTTGCCACTTACAGTCAAGTGGCTGGGCCTTGTGGTTCTTGGAAGTTTGATAACTTTGTTCATAACTTTGGTGATGCATGGGCTGCTCTGGGGTTATTTGACCTTTTGGCCTAGAGAGGAAATCTCTGCCTCTGGCTGTTTGTCTAGCTCCTCGCCTTGAGTTGGAAGGCACCAGGGTGGGAGGGGCAGAGCGTAACAGAGTGGGCGCATGGAGGGCATTCCCATCCCAGCTCTGTTTGGCTCTCTCTATATGACCTTTGAGTCACTTCCTTACAGACATGACTTTTCCTACCTATAAATTGAGGGTTGGACCACATCAGTAGTTTAGCGATTTATATCCTTTAAAAAAAAATGATAATAGTTTAGTCCCTAAACTATTTAAAGCAAGGATCTCAAACTGCCTCCTGTGGGACTGCTCCAGGTCTGCAGATAGGTTTCATTTGGTCATAATTGTGTTTGGAAAAGCATATGAGGGGAATCGGACGAAGGTGGTCAAAGATACAAACTTCCAGTTATCCATAAGTACTGGAGCTGTGATGTACAACGTGATGACCGTAGCTACCACTGCCATGTGATAGGTTTGAAAGTTGCTAAGAGAGTAGATCCTAAAACCTCTCATCACAAGGGAAAAAACCAAATGTTTTCTTTTTCTATCTATACGAGCTGATGGATGTTAACTTACTGTGTTCATCATCTCACCATATAGGTAAGTCAGGTCTTTATGCTATACATCAATTATATCTCGATAAACTCAAAAACGGAGAAGCGTATGAATGGCTTCTCATGGGGCATGCTCTTCAGGGTGCCACAAGCCCCCCCCCCGCTTCCTCCAGCTTAAACCCTATGTGCTTCCCACTACGTTCCTTGCCTGGCCTCTGAAGGCACCGTGTAAAATACTTAAAAGTGAAGCTGCTCCAGCCCAAGTGGGCATATATGGGCGTGGCAGCCTGGAGCACAGCCCGCTGCTTGCCTCCTCATCATGGGCAAGAGCCCAAGGCTCCCATTGATCAATGCTTGACAGCATCTGGGTTGGGTGGCCACCAAGGGCCTGTATTCGTGACAACTGTCCCTCTCTGGCTGCATCAGTAGCAGATCACCCAGGAGAGAGAGAGGGAAGTGCTGGTTGAGTGTTGAACCATCCCTATGTCCCCACTCCTGTCTGGGATCATTATCTTGTGATTATTTAGCATTTCAGACCCCCACTGGCATGCCGTATGGGACAGTGAACCTGCTTCATGGTGTGAACCCGGGAGAAACCCCTGTCACCTGTACGGCAGGCATCGGGACCTTCATTGTGGAATTTGCCACCCTGAGCAGCCTCACTGGTGACCCCGTGTTTGAAGATGTGGCCAGAGTGGCCCTCATGCGCCTTTGGGAGAGCCGGTCGGATATTGGGCTGGTAGGTCGGCTGCTACCCTTTCTGTGTGAGCCAAGTCGGCCACCGTAGTCCCTGCTTGTAAGACTCGTGGCTCCGAGCAGTAAGTTGCAGCCCAGCCAAGGGACACTTAGGGTGACCTCAGCAGTGGCCCAGGCCTTAGCATCAGGACACTGAAAGTTAACCAAGCCTCCAGTTCAAGTTTTAGCCCAGGGGAAGAGAGCACGAGAGAGCACATCCTCTGGCAGGGAGAGGGGGCTCTGTTGAGTTTGATTCCTTGAGCTTCTCTGATTTCTAGGAAGTGGGCCATATGCTTCTTGCCCGTGACTCCCATGGCGACCTTAGATCGCCAGCCCATCTGGCCCTCATTTTTACTGTCTGTTTGTGTTTGTTAAACTGGGTTTCTTAGAACACCAGTGCTGAGAGATGTTGAATGGTTAGCACCGTTGATCCTTGAGAAAACACAGTTTTGAACTGCGTGGGTCCACTTAATACACAGATTTTTTACAATGCAGTACCGTAAACATATTTTCTCTTCTATATGATCTTCTTAGTAACACTTTCTTTTCTCGAGCTTACTTTATTGTAAGAATACAGTACGTAATACATATAACATGTATTAATTGACTGTTTATGTTATCAGTAAAGCTTCCACTCAAGAGCAGGCTATTAGTAGTTAGGTTTTGGGACAGTCAAAAGTTATATACAGATTTTTGACTGTGTGGGGCTAGGCACCCCAACCCCTACATTGTTCAAGGATCAACTGTAGTGTCTTTTTTTGGAGAATCATAATGAACATGAATAGGTTAAAGGTTATGAAATCCTCTGGTAAATAAATCTGTTTAACTTTGCTTAACTCAACATTTTCCAAACTTATTTGACCCTAGAGCTTCCCTTTCTTCTCCAATACCTATTAACCTTTGAGCCAGATGATCTCTTAGGTTGGTTTCAGCTCTTAAATCAGATAATCCAGTGAAACTAACAGTAATTGAGCCAAAGCTATCCAGGAAATAGCACTAGGTTTAGTCAGAATTGGTCTTGGCCTTGCTACATCGAAACTTTGTGACCCTGGACAAGTCACTCAACCTCTCTGATCCTCAGTTACTGGAGCAGGAAAGTTGATGTATTAATAGTTCCTTTGGTGAGTCATTATGACTTGGAAAGATTGAGTTGTCGGAAAGTGATTCAAGCAGGGACACATTTTATGCAAGTCTGGTTCTAAGCTTGAAAAGTGAAACTTGTATGAGGAATCCTTGAAAATCCCTTAAGAAGATGCCACTCTGGAGACCTATAGTAACTCCCTTAGGAGGTCCAACACAAGCAGGTTTTTCTCCAGCACTGGAACCGCAGTGGACTCCATATCCTCTCAGCCCTTATCATCTCTCTGTGCACACTGGCCTGTCTTCCGACTGTATCTCTTTCCCTACGGGCCTTCTGTGGTGCCCGGAGCCTGCTCTGCTTGCCTTTAGCTGGAAGTTCCAGGACTTAATGCTGCCTGGAGCAGTTCTCAAAATCAGTGACAGATACTGATAGGAGTTTGTGGCCTCCCAGCCCTACACCCCGATAGCCTGCATGTCTCCCAAGGGTACTGGGGTGTCTGCCTTGCATCTGACTGGCCAGCCAGGGGTATGGGGAGATCCTTGTTTGGTCTTGAGCCCTCCCTTGGGACTCTGTGTGTGTGTGTGTCTGTCTGTCTCTTTCTCTCTCCCCTCCCAGGTTGGCAACCATATCGATGTGCTCACTGGAAAGTGGGTGGCTCAGGACTCAGGCATCGGGGCTGGCGTGGACTCCTACTTTGAGTACCTGGTGAAAGGAGCCATTTTGCTTCAGGATAAGAAACTCATGGCCATGTTCCTAGGTAAAAAGGGTGGGGTAAGGAGGCTTTTGCCATGATTTCTCCCATTTACATGTGGTTTATTTATAAACTTTCAGTTGCTCCCAAGTGCCTACAGACTCAGTTCTGAGTGCCTGAGTCTGTATTCAGAGCCAGCATAGACTTACCACTGCCTCCTCGGTGCCCACTGGGACCTCTTCAGGCCTTCCTGCAAGAGCCACGTGAACTATGCTGCGTTCTCTGTGTGTGGCCCTGGGTTTCTTATTTCCTGGCCATTGCACATGTGTTCCCTTTGCCTAGAATACCTTTTTTCCTGTCTTCATGTGTCCAAATCTTATTCACCCTTTAAGGCCCAGCTGAAATGTCACCTTGCCCACAAAGTAGCTTGATCCCTCCTTAGGATTTAGGGCCTTCAGCACCTTTTGTGCAGTCAGCTGTCATCCACAGTTAACAGCTCTTCCTACCAAGTGCAGTGTCTATGCCTTATTCATCTTTATATTTCCCACAGTGCTTTGCATGAGGTAGGTAGTTGATTAATGCCTGTTGAATAAAAGTGTTTTACCCTCCAGGCCCTTGGACACTAATAATAATGAAATTGAGGAATTGTTGGGCACCTAATAATAACTATTATTATAGCTACCGTTTATTTATTCAGCAGATATTTAGTGAGTACCATTGATGGGTCAAGTACCACACCAAGCACCAAACATGGACTATTTCATTTCATCCTTACAGCACTATTTGAGATTGTCTTATTTATTTGCCTGTGTATTTGGTACTTCATTTAGATAATAATTTATTGTGCATATTTATTATGCACTATCCTAGTGTTGAGGATTCCACAATGAACAAAACAAAGTCCTGCCCTTCATGGATTTACAGTCTAGGGAGAGGTATAAGTTCAAGTTCCCACTAGAATGTAAGTGCCCCAGGCCTGCATTTTTGTCTTGTTTGCCACCCGGTAGGTACTTGTACCTAGTAGATGTGCAGTGAATATTGTTGAGTGAATGAATGACTGAACAATCCCATGAGGTGTATACGGATTACTCTCCCCACTTTAGAGATAATGAGACTGAGCCTTAAGAAGGAAAACCTTACCCAAGGTTGTAGCTAGCAAGTGGTAAGGCTGGAGCTGGAAGTTGAGTCTGGAAGTTTAGCTTCAGAACCCATGCTCCTTCCTCTGTGCCTTGTTGCTTCCTAGTCTGCTTTGAAGCTACACCATCATATGGTCTTCCAAAAGTGTAAGTCCATGCTTCTGTGGTCAAGACCTGCCTTTCGTCTCCATAATCACTGATGTGTCTTATTGCATCTCCTCTGCAGAATATAACAAAGCCATTCGGAATTACACCCGCTTCGATGACTGGTACCTGTGGGTGCAGATGTACAAGGGGACTGTGTCCATGCCAGTCTTCCAGTCCCTAGAGGCCTATTGGCCTGGTCTTCAGGTAGGAATGATCAGAGGGGTGGACATTTTTTTCTGGAACCGACAAAACAGGCTCATTCTGATGTATAAGTCAAATAAAGTATTTCAGTTGCTTGAGTGCTTGGGCTGGAGACAGAAGAGAGACCTAGAGTGAATTAGACTTAAGATTCTGCCAAGCTGAATTTCCCAAAGGGAGCTTTAAGGTGTCAGGAACTGAGCTTCCAGTTTGCTGTGAAATGTGATACCACTTAAAGTAGAAAGTGTCTTTCCAGGCTGGGTGGTAACAGCCATTGGCAACAACTGTTTCTCCACTGGACATTTCTGTCAAATCTCCTCATTCTTGACAGCGGGCCTGAGAAAGGGCGTGAAAGCAGCTGGGGCTGCCCTGCGTGCCATCATTATTGTTTTCCATTGCATGATCTGATGGAGTCACAGCTGGGAGGGCCGGATCCTGGAGCCCATCTAACCAGCCCCCTATGTATACCACAGTATTTTTATAAGCTAGTTTCTTTTTTTATTTTAAGAAAAGGTAATATCATGTAGATGGTGGTAAATTTTAAAAGCACACCAAGGAATACAGTGAAAGGTAAATCTCAAACCCCTCCCCAGTCCAGCTCCTATTATCAGTTTTCTGTATACCTTTCTAGAAATCCATATGCATAAACATATGCATATTAATATCTACCTTTTTTCTTTACATAGATAGGAATATATCATGTACTTTTTCACTGAATATGTCTTGGAGATCATTCTTTATTGATACCTATAGGTCAGTTTTACTTTTTTTTTTTTAAGATTTTATTTATTTGAGAGAGAGAGAGAGCATGAGCAGAGGGGAGGGGCAGAGGGAGAAGCAGACTCCCCAGTGAGCAGGGAGCCCAATGCGGGGCTCGATCCCAGGACTCTGGTATCATGACCTGAGCGAAAGGCAGACACTTAACTGACTGAGCCACCCAGGCACCCCTCAGTTTTAGTTTTTAACAGATGCATATTTTCCATTCAATTGACATACTGCAATTCGTGTACTAGTCCCCCATTGTGCACTTTTAGCCAGCCTTCTTATTTTACAGATGGGGAACAGGCTCAGAGAAAACTTGTTGACAATATTAAATATAGGTCCAGCTCTTCTAAGATACTCATGTTTTTTGCTTGAGTGCCCACTAAAAGAATTTTGAAGAACTATGGAGTCCCCTGTGTGTTTTTAATCTTATGAGTTTAAATAGTCGTATACCATCCCTTTTTCTCCTTGAACTCATATTTTTCATTCTCCTCCGCCAACAGGATTTTATCCTATTTGTTCTATTTTATGCTAGATAAATTTTACTGATACCCTCTTATGTCTTTGTAATAAAATTTCGGTATACATAGAAATTTAAAATACTTTAAAATTTCCTGTGACCATAGGCTCTGAGTATTAAATTTGTTTTCTTCTTGACTTGGTTATCATTAGTATGTAAATGAGTAAAGCAACATTAATAGCTTACAGTTTTCGATAAATAATTATAAAACATAAAGGCAATTTAATCAGAAATACATTTCTTAATGAGATTTCAGGGGCTTTTTTATTTTTAAGTAATTTGTGTATTTGTGTGTGAATAATTCATATTGCTAAAATGGGACATGGTTATGTATCAAAAGTTTTATTCCTCTTTTCATTTTTTTAGATGTAAGTGCTGAGGAGCCTTATACACATAAATAAGTAGATAGGAGTGGAAAGAGTTTGATTATTGCCATGTCATTCAGTTCTTTTCTTTTTGAGCGTGGCCAGGGGGCGGGGCGCACGGAAGGAGAGAGAGTCTTAAGCAGGCTCCATGCCCAGTGCAGAGCCTTCAGGGCTCCATCTCACAACCCTGAGATCATGACCTGGGCCAAAATCAAGAGTTGGACACTTAACCAACTGAGCCACCCAGGTGCCCGTCATTCAGTTCTTTGCAGTCATTGACTTAATAGATTGAACCATATAAAACTGCCAGTATTCCACTGTTTGACCTATACAAATGGCAATATTATATGGTTCATTCTTTATATGATGAAAATAATCATATGATCTGTCATCAAAAAACATTTTTAATGATCCCTCCGCTGACAACTTGACCAGTTCCTCCTCTAGTTTTTTGAAGGCAGAGTATTGGAACCATCTGATATGCAAAAGAATTGTTACACAGTGATTAGAGTCATTCCATTTTTTCAACACCTACACCGGTATTTTAAACTTAACCTAGTTTGGTGCTCAAGAAGTCTTTATTCCCCAGGACAGTGTTCCACAGGAAGGTTAGAGATTGCTGGTAGGTACACCTTGCAGAAGGTAAAATGGCAGAAGGCTAACTGTGAAGGAAACAGTGATAATAGATAGCCTGCCTTTGTGTTAACAAGCGTCTTTTCAGGCAGATCCATTTTAGGAAAGTAGAGGATCTGGAAATCTGTTGTGTTAAAACTATTTGTGACTACATTCCTCTTGGGAAACCTTGTATAACCTAGCCATGTCACTGATCACACCCTTTGACCCTGCGAAATTCCATTTCTGTGCATGTTCCCCAAGAAAATAATTCAAGAGGGAAAGATGCATCATGTATACAGATATTCCTAGCAGCAAAGTTCATGACAAAGACAACCTAGAAATGATCAAAATGCCCACTAATGGAGGAACAAATGAATGATTATATTTTAATGGAACGGGTCATTTTACAACTTTAAAAAATTAATATGTAAACTCCTGTGTTACATGAAGAGGTAGTGAACAAGAATCAAGAAAATGTGAAGGAGGGGCGCCTGGGTGGCTCAGTCATTAAGCGTCTGCCTTCAGCTCAGGTCATGATCCCAGGGTTCTGGGATCGAGCCCCACATCGGGCTCCCTGCTCCGCGGGAAGCCTGCTTCTCCCTCTCCCTCTCCCCCTGCTTGTGTTCCCTCTCTCGCTGTCTCTCTCTCTGTCAAATAAATAAAATAAAATCTTTATAAAAAAAAAAAAGAAAATGTGAAGGAATGAAACATACTGTTGGACTGTAGTGAGAAATTAGGAGTGATAATTAAATTTTTTAAAAAATTTCTCTGAGTAGATTTAACAATAACAAAATACACACAAAGGCATTATATTATGTGTAAACTGATTACAACTCTAGAATTTTGGTTTTATATGTTAAGGAATAGAAGACAAAAATGTAAACGACTGCTACTGTAAGATTAAGAAGGTGATTACCTTTTTATTCCTGTATGCTTTAAAAAAATATTTCTATAACTCTGAATAGAATATAAATTGGAAAGGTAGATATCAAAACTATGTTATCTGTGTAGTGAGGTTAAAGGTGACTTTTTTTATACCTTTATTTTTCAAATTTCCTAAAATAAAAATTAAGAAAATAAAAGAGGGTGTGATAAGGAAAGAAAGAGTTTCATCTCCGTTGGTGTGGTATTTTTTCCTGGCTTGACCAGGGATCGTGGGTTCGTTCTCTGTGAGATTCTAAAAACACTAATAACTAACATTTATTGAACATCTAGTCAGTGCCTTGTAGTGTGTGTGACTGACACATGGAGGTGATAAATATTTATAAGAGAATGATTTATGTGCCAGGCACTTTACACAGAATTATCACAGCACACGGAGGTAAATTTTGCTTTATAGATGAAGAAAGGAGGCTTAGATATGTTCAATTTGTTCATTCATTTATTCAACGAATATTTGAATGCCTGCTGTGTTCCAGGCGCTGCCCTTGTTCAGTTTATAGAGTGTGAGACACAAAGTAAAAAATAAAGTGGACAAATGCATGAAATAGTAAGTCTCAATGAAGGAAACAAAATGAGAGGCTGAGAGAGAATGTTGGATGGGGACCTAAACTTGAGGGAAGAAGGCCTGTCAGAGATGTGCTACTAAAGCTGGTATTTCAAGAATCCGAGGTGGGGGATGATGTTCCAGACGGCAGAAATATCATGTGTGAAGGTCCTGAGACAGGAAAGAGCTGGGTGTTTATCAGAAACAAAGAAAAGCAGGATGGCCACAGTCCAGGGGAGGGAAAGATCAGTCAGTGGAGGTCAGAAGCGCCCAGGTCGTGCAAAGCCTTGAGGGCCGTGGGCAGGTGTCTGGACTTCATGCCGAGCCCCTGGGAAGCCCTGAGGTCTGGTGTGTGTAGGAAGGCGGTTACTCTGGCTGTGTGGGGAGCGTGCACTGGAGAGGGGCATGAGCACAAGTGGTGGGGGCAGTGAGAGGACTGTGGAAGTGATCCCAGGGGGAGATGCTGGTGACCAGACCAGGTGGCGGCACTGAAGATACAGAGACAAATCGTGGTGGTTTAGAAATGGAATTAACAGGAGTTGCTGATGGAATGGATGTGGGGGTGGGGGGAAGGGAGGAGTCAAGGACGACCATCATTTGTTAAGTGAGGGAGAGGTGACAGTAGGGAGGCAACTTTGTGGGAAAGCGAGGGAACCCAGAACTTTGGGAAATGTTAAGTTTGTCCTATCCATGAGGCATCCAAAGGAGATGTCAAAAGTGTCAGATGTCAAAAAGCTGTTTCCCTGCAAGTTTATATTATTATTAATAGCTACTTAGCAACAGCTAGTAAAACTACAAATGGGTATACTTTCAGGCCCAGCAATCCTGATTCTGGACATTTGTCTTACAGGTAAACTTTGCATATGTTTGAGGTGCATATGTACAAGGTTATTTACTACACTATTGGTTGTTCTAGCAAATAGCAAAACATTGGAACCAATCCAGCTGGCTGTTAATAGAGAACTAGTAAAATCATGGTCCAAGCAGTGGAATACTATGCAACTGTGTAAACAGGAGGAGGGAGGGAGCTTTTTATGTACTTAAATGAAAAATCAAGATCTGTTGTTAAATGAATTAAAGAAAGTACAGAACTGTATATTTAATAAGCAATTTTTATGTGGGGGAAAATAATATACTCTCACACATATTTTTGTTTATAAACTAATACAAATTCATCTGGGGTATAGGGTAGGAATGAGACTTAGTAAGATCAACCTTTTTCTTATTCTTAAAATTTTGAAACAGATAGCTGACTTACCTATTTAAAAACTGTAGTGGCCAGCATTGACTGAGCAGGGACTTTGAATACAACCTCTGTCCCTCACAGTAACTTAGAGGCTTTGTGTTTTGCATCGGAGAGATGAGGCTCAGAGAAGGTAAGTGTCTGGCCCAGGGCCAAACAATGAATAAATGGCTGACTTGGTTTGATCGCAGGCTTTTATGGCTCCAAAGCCTTTGCTCTTTCTTCCCCGAGGTTGTGTGTGAGGTTTGGTACATGGAGTTTTTTTGTATATGGGTTTTTATGCCTGGTGGCTGCCCGTTTGACAACCACTTCTCTCCTGCAGAGCCTCATTGGGGACATTGACAATGCCATGAGGACCTTCCTCAACTACTATACTGTATGGAAGCAGTTTGGGGGGCTCCCAGAATTCTACAACATTCCTCAGGGATACACAGTGGAGAAGCGAGAGGGCTACCCTCTTCGGCCAGGTAAGCAGGATCTCTGGCCCATCACAACCCGCAGGCTGTGGTTCTCTGAACCCCAAGCCCTCACGTTTCTATGAGGCTCCATGTCTCACAAGTGCTCACAAGCTAATTTTTTCCCATCTGATGGAAGTGGCTCTGGGTGGTTTTCCTGGTAGGAATTGTTTACCCATATATTTTCTGATAAGGAAACTGAAGCTTAGGGGTTTGAGCTGGCTTTCCCAAGACTAAGTGTACGATGTAAGACTGGAACCCAGGCCTCTTAACTAAATTTTAGGCTCCTTCAAACTCGGGCAAGTGAGTGCAAAGGGAAGAGCCAGGTTGACTCCTTTTGAGTTCTTGCCATCGGGATTTCAGAAGCGTAGACAAACTTCCTAAGTCACTGGGTCAGGTGAGTTATGCTTCTATAATATGCAATGTTAGAACTCTGGAATGGACCTTAGGAATGAATCATCCGGTCTTGTCCACCTCCCCATTTGCAGCTCAGAAATCAAGGCGTGGAGAAGGAAGGTATTACACACTCGATAACTGTCTTAGAGTTCCTTTCCAGCTCTGATCCTCTGATTCACTGCAGGAAAGTTAAACACTGCAAGGAGGAGAAGGGGAAGGGGGCCAGAGGAAGGAAGCTTAGTCAGCACACATAGTCATCCCCCACCCCGAAATGGGTTACATTTCCATTGTTAGGCTCTTCCCACCTTCCCACCTGAATGCCTTTGAGCTGTGGGACAGGCCTTCTGGTGACTTCTGCCCATTCTGCCCTCCTCTACCCCATTTCCTTCCTCCTCTAGCTCAAGAGATTGTCGTGGGAGTTGTGGAGGGGACAGAAGAGGGAGTAAAACAGTGACAGCAAATTAGTCACTTTGATTCCTCGAGGCTGCTCTTGGTATTTCTCATGCATTTATTCTCACAGCTTTTTCTTTTCTCTTCTTTTCCTTTCCTTTCCTGTCCTGTCCTGTCCTGTCCTTTTTTTTAAGAGAAAACTCTCAGAAGGTGTCATACCCAGTGTTACCCATAGATAAAATGAAGACAGTTTGGGACTAAACGTAGGACGTAGGCTTGTGCATTCTCAGGGTTAGAAGGAGCCTGAGAGCCTTCTAATTGAGATCCCCTGTCATTGTGCAAGTGGTTATCTGGTCTTTGTTCAGTTAACACCAGTGACAGGGAGCTCATTATTTCCAGAGGCACCCTGTTCATTTGCAGGGTAGGCTGGCCGGACGGCATCAGTGGAAAGTAAGGCAGCGTAGCCGGGAATCCAGTAATGCCTTAGTCCGGTCACCCTTCCTGCCCTAAAACAATAGCGAATGGGAGATAAGGTACTACTCTTTCATTAGATTGACCAGTGTCTTTACACTCTGGTACATGCCTCTGATTGGCAGTATTGAAGCACAGAACCTGGCCTAAAGGTCTCTGAGGGCCTTTACCTCCCCCTAAGTCCAAGTCTAAGCCTTGGGCTGTCACCCTGTTCTAGAGAGTTGGCCAATATACAAGAAATTAAAGCAATGACAGCCGATGTAGACCCATGGATGAGGAAGAGAAAACAAGATGGCTGGGCCCGGGGTGCACTGAGCCAGCCAGCTGCTAGCAGCAGGACAAGAGGCTTCCCTGGAGCGCTATCTTTTCTTTGAACGCACACAGTGTGTTCTCTTACTAGTAAATGTGCCCCCACCTATGTCTTAGAATATGAGCAATCAGATTAGCAATTGTCTAGAGACCTGTGGGGTAAAGGGAGGGAGAGGTGGGGGAGAACTGGGAGACAGGCAGAGATCTTTTTTCGAAAGTAAGAAATAGAGTTTGCAGTAATAAATCAAAAGGGGAGAAAAGTACTGATCAAGGGCCAGGAGGAAACAGGGAAGGAGATCAGGAGGAGAGGTTGGTCTAGGGAGGGGAGAGTTCTCTCCTCTCTGAGAAGAGACGGGTGAAGAAATAGAAGAGTCTGTTAAGCTGTACCCTCCTCCACTGGGGCCACCCTGGAAGTCAAATCTTTCTTTTCCATACTAGCTCTTCAGATATTTGAAAGCAGTAAACACATCTTCCTGGGTTTTCTTTTCTCCAGAATAAACTTTCGCATCGGGATCAACTCCTATTGCCTAATATTCATCTGAAAATGGGGCGCATGTCTGAATGTCAAATTCCAGTTGGGTTTGTAGAGTCAGACGAGACTATTACTTTGTTCTGGGCCCAGTGAACTGGTGGCTATTTCTTTGTTAGATTGAAGATTTGCTCTTGAATATCTTAACCTTCATCTTTTTTTTTTTTTTTTAATCTTATTTATTTGACAGAGAGAGACACAGCGAGAGAGGGAACACAAGCAGGGGAAGCGGGGGAGGGAGAAGCAGGCTTCCCGCTGAGCAGGGAGCCCGATGCGGGACTCGATCCCAGGACCCTGGGATCATGACCTGAGCCGAAGGCAGATGCTTAACGACTGAGCCACCCAGGCGCCCCTTAACCTTCATCTTTTTGTCCATCCCATCTCAGAAAGGGCCTCACGCTTAAGTCATTGAGTTTTAGTTTTAGGGTCAGGTTAGGCTATGAGTGACAGAAAGTGAGTAGTAGCTTAATTAAGGTAGACATTTGGAGGCGCCTGGGTGGCTCAGTCGTTAAGTGTCTGCCTTCAGCTCAGGTCATGGTCCCAGGGTCCTGGGATCGAGCCCCGCATCGGGCTCCCTGCTCAGCGGGAAGCCTGCTTCTCCCTCTCCCCCTCCCCCTGCTTGTGTTCCCTCTCTCGCTGTGTCTCTCTCTGCCAAATAAATAAAAAAAAAAAAAAAAAAAAAAATCTTAAATTAAGGTAGACATTTATTTTTCTCTCACTTCTGGCCTTATGTGTCTCTCTGTGGTGTCAGGGACCTTAACCTCACACCTGGCTACTGGAAGAGTTGTCAGTCTAAGCAGTAGTGAGCTTGGCTCTAGTTAAGGATTCTGTTACTAAGGGAAGAAGGAGGGGACAAATACTGGGAGACAGGGAGTAGCCTTTGCCACCTCCCCCTCCCAGAACCTAGCTGCCTCTCTCTCCCTTGGGATGGGAATTCGTGGTCAGTTTTAATGCTGATCTCCACTAAGCTTCAGGCTTTGAGTATATTGACTGTGGAAATTCAGCACTGTGTGAGCTATCCTGTATTCCTCCTGGTTGGGGCCCTGTGGACAAGGTGTGGAGGGGAGGAGTCTCTCACTGCCTGAAATGGGCCCTGAGCCTTCCCAGCTCAGCCCCTGGATGAGAAGGGTCTGCCTTGGACTTCACAGAACTCATTGAGAGTGCAATGTACCTCTACCGTGCCACGGGGGATCCCACCCTCTTAGAACTCGGAAGAGATGCTGTGGAATCTATCGAAAAAATCAGCAAGGTGGAGTGTGGATTTGCAACAGTAAGTGTTTTCATGGGCCCAAGAGTTGAGAAATGTCTCCCCCTGCTGCTAAGGAGCCTCTGGAATATTAACACTGAAGGGACCTTAGAGAGATGTACATACGCCTTTATTTTACAAGGGTACATTTTGTGAAAAGTTTTGTGGAAAGTCCTGTAAGGTGGATTCTAGAAGGGAAACAGAGTCCCATAGCCTTATATTCAAACCTGGGGGTCCTTAATGAAATAGTCCTAGTAGTTTCACTACTAGGTGTTTACTGAATGTCTTTTATGTACCAGGCACTATGCTAGACCGAGGGTTCTAGCAATGAACAAAGACCAAGCCCCTGAGCTGACATTTTAGTAGGAAAAACAACAAACATGTATCTGGGAGACAGAAAGAAGGCCAGTGTGGCTGGAATGGAGTGAGCAAGGAGGGAAGGGGAGAAGAGAGAAGTCCCAGAGGGAGGCAGGGGCCAGATCGTGTAGGGCTGGGGAGAGTTTGCATTTTGTTCTGCTTAAAATGAGAAGCCTTTGTAGGATTGACAGCAGAGCAGTGACATGATCTGACTTGTATTTTAGAAAGATCACTCTGGCTTCCCCAGTGAAAAGGGATCGAAAGGGTCAAGGTTAAGAGCCATGTCACATCCTTAGAGGACCCAAGCAGGCAAGCTATAAATAAACTATCATTACAGACACGTAAAAACCAGATGTGTAAGATAATTGTCTGGAAGAAAATTCACCAAAAAGTGTACAGAGCGTTTTTAGGGTATGGGATTAAAAACAGACCAAAAAAAGGCCTTCTTTTTCAAAATTTTGTAATGTGGTTATATTCTACAAGTAGAATATATACTTTTAAAAAAGACCTATGTATGTAGGGGGAAAATAAAGCAGTGATATGTTTTAGTGTCTAATGTGTTGTATTTTGTGAAAAGCCAAAGTGGATAAGCCCACTGGGGACTTCTTAAGAACATTTGACTTATTTCCATGAAAATGAAAGCCCTCTGGAGGTCTTCCAAGGCAAATGATGGGAATAGGCATCAGACTCCTTGGCCTTTGGCAAATAATAATTCTTGGTACATAAGTCCATATTTTAGTCACATTTTTTTGTGAAAAATAGTTGTCCACTGAGAATTAGTTTTAAGAAAATGTATCTCTAATTCTGAGACGTGAATATAAATGTAGGAAGTAAACTTACTCATCCATGGCTATAAACTTAGTATGAATTTTTCTTCATAAAGACTTCTAATTAATTATTACAGTAGCAAAAGCTTGGTAACCAACTTCATGCCCATCAAAGGGGATTAGCTAAGTAAATGACGCTACATTTTTACAGTGTCAGTAAAGGGGATGACTCGATCTGTGTATGGTCACAACAAAGGTAGGATAAAGGGGATAGGAACTGTCCTGTCACCTGGAGAGGTCAGGGAAGACCCTGTGATGAGAGGGTATCTGAGCAGAGAGCTGAAGGCAGTGAGGGAGCGAGCTGTCTGAAGGACAGAGTGCTCCAGGCTGAAAGAACAAGCAGTGCGGAGCTCCTGGGGCCGGAGTGCGCGCACTTGCCAACCGAACAGAAAGCCCAATGGCTGGACCAGCAAGAACAAGGGAGAGCCTCAGCAGGGTCAGGGAGAGAGCAGGGGACAGACCTGGAGGACCTGTGAGGACTTATCATGATAAGGACTTTGGTTTGAGAGTCTACATGAAGTGGAATGTCAACAGGGTTTTCACTGGAGGAGTGACAGCTAAGCCTTACCCTCTACCTCTGCTTGAGGGTTGCAACACCTGGGGTTGGCACTCAGCTGCTCAGTGGCAGAGCAGGAATTCCTGATTTGGGCCCCCGGCCCCCTCTGCTACCCCATGACGCTGGGTCTGACCCGCTTCCCTCTTCCTCGTGGCAGATCAAAGATCTGCGAGACCACAAGCTGGACAACCGCATGGAGTCTTTCTTCCTGGCTGAGACCGTGAAATACCTCTACCTTCTGTTCGACCCGGCCAACTTCATCCACAACAATGGCTCCACCTTCGACGCGGTGATAACCCCCTATGGGGAATGCATCCTGGGGGCCGGGGGTTACATCTTCAACACAGAAGCGCACCCCATCGACCCCGCCGCCCTGCACTGTTGCCGGAGGCTGAAGGAAGAGCAGTGGGAAGTGGAAGACTTGATGAGGGAATTCTACTCCCTCAAACGGAACAGGTCGAGATTTCAGAAAAAAACGATGAGCTCGGGGCCATGGCAACCGCCAACAGGGCCAGGCACATTCTCCTCACCCGAAAACCAAGACCAGGCGAGGGAGAAGCAGCCTGCCAAGCAGAAAATCCCACTGCTCAGCTGCCCAAGTCAGCCCTTTACCTCCAAGTTGGCATTACTGGGACAGGTTTTCCTGGACTCCTCATAACCACTGGATGATTTTTTTCCTTTGTGTTTGAATTATGATAATAAACCTGCTTTTGACAATTGTGTTTTTCTGTTTTACATATTGGGTTGTCTCGGGAGATTTGGTTCAAAGAAAAGATTCATGCTAAAAAACATGGTGAATCTAATTTCTTTTTCTCATACAGTTGGAGAAACAGCTGAACCCAAAGTCAGCCCGCTGCACGACCCCGAGGGTTGATGATTGAATCTCCCTTCCTTTCAAAGCTCCCCTCTTCTGGTATCTCTGGGAAGGGTGTGGTTATGAATGTATTTTTCATGTCAAGCCCAGCCTGTGCTTCTGTCCTTCAGCACAAACCACTGTTGCGCACCAGCCCCAGCCCTAGTCCAGTGTGGACGACAAGGTTTTTATTCTCGGGAAAACTAAATTTTAGTGGAGAGAAATAAATTAGATAATGTAAAATCACATTGTGGGAAGTGCCATGAAGCTAATAGCATGCATGCTAGAAAATAATGAGGAGAGGTAATCTACCTTAGACAGGGTGGGCAGGGAAGGCCTCTGAGGAAGTGAGGTTTTAAACATTTGATTATGGAAAATTGGCAATAAACAGAAGTGTGGAGAACAGGATAATAACCCCCTATCCACACTAGATCATTTCATCCATAAGTATTTCAGAATGCACCTCCAAAACACACTATAAAAATCAACAATTATTCCTTAATAATCTCCAAGTCTCTAATTATGTTCAATTTTTTTGTTGTTGTTTTATAAGTATAGTTTGTTTGAATCAGGATCCAAACAGGGTACATGTATTTGCAATCAGATGTTCTATTTCTGAATTATCTTCTCGTCTATAGGTGTTCTCTTTCTTTATTTTTTTAAAAACTAATTTTGTTGAGATATAATGTACATACAATAAATTGTACCCAGCTCATACATTTTCGTAAGTTTTGGCAAACTTACACACCCATGTAACCACCACCACAATCAAGATAAAGAACAGTGTTCTCCCACAGACCTTTCTGGGATGATGGAATGTTCTAATAGAACAATTAGAATGATTGCACTGTCCCATAGAGTAGCTACTACTGCTGAACTCTGGAAATGTGGCTCTGTGACCGAGGAACTGAATTTATTAATTTTTAGTAGACTATATATTTTAGAAGAGTTTTAGGTTCACATCAGTCTTAAGCAGAATGTATAGAGATTTCCCATATACCCATTGCTCCCACGCCTGCATAGCCTCCCCCATTACCAACATCCCCTACTAGAGCCAAACATCGTTACAATAAATGATCCTACAGTGACACACCATTATCATCCAGAGTCCATAGTTTACCTAAAGTTCACTCTTGGTGTTGTACATTCTCTGGGTTTTGACAAATGTGTAATGACATGAATTCACCGTTATTGTATACAGAGTCATTTCCCTGCCCTAAATTCCTCTGTGCTTCCCCTATTCATCCCTTTCTTCCCCCCAACTCCTGGCAACCACTGATCTTTTTACTGTCTCCATAGTTTTGCCTTTTCAGAATATCATATAGTATGCAGCCTTTTCACATTGGCTTCTTTCACTTAGTAATATGCATTTAGGTTCCTTCCATGTCTTTTCATGGTTTGATAGCTCATTTCTTTTTAGAACATTGTTTGGATGTACAAATTAATTAAACCATTCACCCACTGAAGCATCCTGGTTACTTCCAAGGTTTGGCAAATTATGAATAAAGCTGCTGTAAACACCTGTGTGCCGGGTTTTGTGTGGATACAAGTTCTCAACCCCTGTGGGTAATCATCAAGGAGCGTTAATTGCCGGATCATACGGTAAGAGTATGTTTAGTTTTGTGAGAAACCACCAGACTGTCTTCCAAAGGGGCTGTGCCATTTTGCATTCCCACCGATAATGTATGACAGCATTCCTGTTGCTTCACATTCTCACCAGCATTTGGCATTGTTAGTATTTTGGATTTGGGCCATTCTTTTTTTTTTTTTTTTTTTTTTTAAGATTTTTTTTTTTTATTTGACAGAGAGAGACATAGCGAGAGCAGGAACACAAGCAGGGGGAGTGGGAGAGGGAGAAGCAGGCTTCCTGCCGAGCAGGGAGCCCGATGCGGGACTCGATCCCAGGACCCTGGGATCATGACCTGAGCCGAAGGCAGACGCTTAACGACTGAGCCACCCAGGCGCCCGGATTTGGGCCATTCTAATTGGTGTGTGGTAGTAGCTCCTTGTTTTAGTTTGTATTTCCCTGATAACACATGACGTGGAGCATGTTTTCATATGCTTTTTGCCATTTATGTATCTTCTTTTTTTTTTTTTTAAAGATTTTATTTATTTATTTTTTAGAGAGCGAGCGAGAGAGAAACAGCATGAGAGGGGAGAGGGTCAGAGGGAGAAGCAGGCTCCCCGCTGAGCCGGGAGCCCGATGTGGGACTCGATCCCAGGACCCTGGGATCATGACCTGAGCCGAAGGCAGATGCTTAACCATCTGAGCCACCCAGGCGCCCCGCCAT